>NC_056575.1:13370999-13670999 GCF_018340385.1 Cyprinus carpio
CTGATATAAAAATGAGAAAAGGAAAGGAGAGAAGAGGACAGAGAAAAAAAAGAAGAAGAGATGAATTACAAAGAAAGGAGAGGAGAACTGTGGAGAAATTATGAAATGAGCAATGAGGAGAGACAAGGAGACAAAATGAAACAAGAAAATGAATGGAAAAGAGAGATATAGAGGAGGGGAGAGATGAGAGGATAGATAAGGAGAGGAGAAAAGAGTAGATGAGCCAAGTAGAGAACAAAAGAAGAAAGACAAGAAGAGGAGGAATAACGAGGAGAGGGCAAGGTTAGGAGAGAAGATACAAGATGATGAGACAAGGAGATAGAAGAGAAAAGGAGAGACAGAAGAGGGGAGACAAGATGAGGACAGGTTAGAAGAGGAGACAAGGCAAGGAGAGGACAAGAGAGGAGAGACAAATATGGAGGAGAGGAGAAATTATGAGGAGAATACAGACTATAGATGAAAGATTAGGAGAGGAGAAACGAGACGATGAGACGAGGAGGCGAAGAGAAAGGAGATGTGAAATTATGAGGAGAGGAGAGACAATGAGAGGATGGATTTGGAGAGAAGATACAAGATGATAAGACAAGGAGACAAAACAAGACGATGAAGAGAGATAAGGAGAGACAGATGGAGGAGAGTATAGAAATGAGGAGGAGAGGATAGATCAGGAGAGGAGATACAAGAAGACAAGACAGGGAGACGAAAACAGAGAGGAGAGACCAGGAGAAACAGAGATAAAAGAGAGGAGAAATGAGGAGGAGAGAAGAGACAATAAAAAGTGGAGAGGCGAGAGACAAGAAGAGAACAAAATATGTAAGATATAGAAGAGATATAAGAAGATGAGACAAGGAGACGTGGCAAAAGAAGAGAGGAGGAGAGGAGAGGAGAGGAGAGGAGGGTTCGATCACTTCACCTTCACTCATGCTCATCCATTTTCCCAGTTTCTGACTCTCCTCTTTCATCTGTGCACTGTTTCCACAGCGATCGCCTTCATTTGTCCTTCCTCTGTCCCTTTATCTCTCACTCCCTCTTGTCTTTTTGTGTCTTTGACCTAACACTGAAAATGGCAAGGACCCAAAAAAGACCAGTGAATTCATCCATTTCTCGCTCTCTCACTTTGACACACGCTCTCAGCATCCACTATAAGTGACACACACAGTGGGCCTTAATTGGGTGACTGTGTTTTGAGAGCCCAGCAGTCCGAGTGCGCAGAGGGTGAGCGATGGAACATTTTGCTCACTTACATTACCGGCTCACTCCTTCATTTATCTGGAAAGACAACAGCGGTCAGACGTGTGTGTGTGTGTGTGTGTGTGTGTGTGTGTGTGTGTGTGTGTGATTTGGTTTTTGTGTGTGTGTGTGTGTAATAGAATAAAACTGTGGTTGTGAGAGACAGTCAGGTGGAATCTGATTTGGTTTTAAAGGGGAGTTTTATTGTGAGTGGCTTTGAGTGATGTTTGTGAAAATTACACAAAAGTGGACTTGTATGTGACATTCAAGGTCAACAGGTTGTGTGTCTATTAGTGTATGGTTAATATCTATCTATCTATCTATCTATTTATCTATCTATCTATCTATTAGGTTTTTTTCTGGAAGTTAAATTAAAAAGTCTACATAGCTAAGATCTCAGATTTTTGCTGCCTCTCCGTCCCCATTATCATTACACAGATGTGATAATTAAACTGTTAATTAGAGTTAAAACAGCTGCACTTTGTTCTCTGTTTTATTATTATTAAGAACTCCATTCTAATTTTAAAATATAAGGCAACTTATTACATACATTATATACATACATACATTTTTTAGTTAAATTTCTCAGTTTTTCTGTTAGGATTTTCATAGTTACGAAAGGGTGTCTGTTCGATCTGTCTGAGATCACACACACGTTTTCACTGATGAGAGGAGCACTGAAGGACACAACACGTTGGGAGAAGTCAAAGACACACAACATGTGTACACACACACCTGTTTGTGAGTCATCTATCACTCAATCCCCGTAGCTGAAGGACACTGCAGATAAACCTGCATCTCTATTGTCCCTGTTGTGTATGTGTGTGTATATGACCTCCCTCTGACTATTGTGTTTCAATCAGTGGCCCTCGTGAAACAGACGGCTCTGTCTATGCTGACGTGGCCTCCTTCTTCTTCAAGCCATCTGGAAATGGTCGTTTCATTTGCCACGTCACTCAAAAAAATAGACGCCTTAGTCTGTAATCCTGTACACGAGAGGAGATCAGCATGTGAGTGCGAGCCTGAGATTCGGGTTGTCATTCGCTGTCACACACAGCATGGTTTGATTGACCTCCAGAGTTCCTTGTGAGTGTGGCAAAGGTGTTCGAAAGGTGGTGCAGCGGGGGGAACTTAATGGTATTTAAGTGCCATCTATTTTGGACTCAATGACTGGCTCAATGAATAAGAGATTCAAAACACATATGAACCTTCTTTACACACTCTCCATTCCCATTTTCTCTCCCGTTTCCAGGCACAAGCGAAGCAGATTAATACAGACTTCAAGGCTGGTGCTCAGAGATAAACATGGTATGGAGACCATGTGATGGATACTGATTACCGGGGACTGCGTCATTGCACACACACACACACACACACACACACACATAAACAGATGGCACATATACACACCGGACTCTCAAGGAGCAACCAATTATCATTTTTATTAACATACTATTTATTTGTTAAAACCGAGTCATGTTTGACAGTCAACAGTCAAGTCACAATCTTTTTTGGACCATTAGTGAACAAATCTTTCATGATGGTTGGAGATGCAAATTTTGTTTTACCATTTAAGTCAGCACTAAATGTCGACTCATTAACATCATTGTTTTGGATTCAGGTTACATGACCAAAAGTGGTAGATTTACCTGGTAATTATGCCAGTCATGTTCAAATTTCCCTTTTTCATTTAATTGCATGTCATGGTGACATGTATACACTGCAAGATGATGCCAAAGAGAACACTGTGTTTTTATGGCATTTATATAAAAATGTAATGAATAAAAAATGTTCACAGTCACTTAAAAAAAGGGTTCTTTAAATATCATGTTATAAATTTAATCCTGCACTTTGTCTGCTAGTTGTCGTCATCATTGAAAGGTTGGTCGATCTAACAAAAATTTTCAAGTTGGATATTCGAGTCATAATTTTTATATACTGTATGCAAGCCAGCATCCATTCATTTATACCAATTTGACCCATTCAGGTAGTTTTCCACACTATTAATCAACCAATCAGAGATGTGGTGGCATTCACATGTAAAAAAATAAATAAAATGTTACACTTTTTTTCGATAGTCCACTTTAGACATTCTGCTAACAGTAACTTTGCAACTACATGTCAACTAGCAATTAGTAGAGTATTAGTAGACTGTCCACTTAATATCTTCTAACACTTTCTTTGTCAACTTATTGTCAACTTATACTGACCCTAAACCTACCCCTAACACTAACCCTAAACCTACCCTAACAGTCTACTCTGAGAGTTAGTAGACATGTAGTTGCAAATTAATGAGAATTAGTTGACATGTAGTTGATGTAGTTTTTCACACAAGATTTTTCCCAGTGTGATATGAGCCCCTTAAAAGAGTTTTCTGTCAGTGTGGTGTCACTCAGACAAGAAGTGCAGAGCATCTGCTCGCCATGTCAATCTGACTGCTCTAATTCAATATGCTGCAGCAAAGCCCAGCAGAGCTAAAGGTTAAAACCTTGTTGCCATTTTTATAGGAGGATACTGACCTAATACGGGCCAGAGGCACACTCTCTGCTCAAATGTCTGCTTCCTGTTGAGCTCATTTTCCTGTTTTCCTTTTTTTTTTGCAGTGGAAACAGAAATAACTGCCGCGGGTACTAAAAAGACAGAGGGTGGTTTTATTTTTATAGACCTTAAAGCAATGAAAGCAGATCAAACGTTTAACATTTAAAAAAAAATGTAATACTTATTTTATTTTATTTTTAATTTATTTTAATACAAAAGTAGCTAACTGCACTATATGGGGGTCATGCAAATCTGCACTCAACTCTAAAACTCAACGCTGTGCCCCTATTTATTAAACTATAGTGCTACATGCTACAGACATGAGTAATTGCTTAAATGTGTGGCTTGTTGAGGACAGATGGACTATTACTTTACTAAGCAATCCCATTTTCACCTTTCAACCTGAGATTTTCAGTTCGTTCATATGCTCTTAGTTATTGGCATTGGTAATTGCGCCAGGCTGAACAGCTCTTAACTGTATTTTCTTGATTTGACTGATTCTCTTGAGCTTTATTCCCTGCTATTGTTAGGAGCTATTTTGAGAAATCAATGATGATCTACTGTGAAAATGATTTCTTATGGGAGTTATCAAAGCTTTATCTGTTAATTCTCTCACATTTTGTTCCCTGAGCCAAAGCCTCTTAAAGGTGCACAAATTGGATATTAAGATTTTAACAGTCCTTCACAAGAAGCAGAGCTGAAAGCGGACTGCAGATCTTTTAAGGAATATTCTGGGTTCAGTACTGGGATCAGTATTTGGGGCATAATATTGATTGCAAAAAAAAAAAATTAATTTCCACTTGTCCTTTTCTACTTGAGTAAATTTGGGTTACAATAGAGTACTTACAGTACAATAAAAGGGAATGGGGCTGATCCATAAATGTTAAAATACTCAACAGTATAGTCACAGTATATAGACAATATATATGTTCACATGATCTTAACATGAAAATCACTCACTACGCTTTGAGAAAAGTTATATCTAATTTATGACAACTTTGTCAAAATACTAGTCCATAATTCAAAAGAATGCTCCCCCAAGTGAAAATTGTCCTTTCACATCAAATTCCACTGACATATTTGTTTATAAATGTTTTGGGCTGCTTTCGCTGTTAACAGTGTTTGATCTGTGTGTATTCCTATCCTGGCGAGACAAGATTACTTTTTTCACTGGAGAAAGCAACATTAGTCAAACTTTATTCAACATTACTCAACTCAATCTTAATTACGGATTTGTTTCTTACAAACAAATAGCTTTTCACTTCACAAGACTTTAATTGATCAAATGGAGTCATGTGCATTACTTGTGGATTACCATGATGTTTTCTTCAGCTGTTTGGACTCTCATTCTGACGGCACCCATTCACTGCAGAGGATCCATTTCTGTTCTGATAAACAAACTTATCTACATCTTGGATGGCCTGAGAATAAGTACATTTTCAGCAAATCATTTTTTGGTGAACTATGTCTTTAAGGTAAGCACACTACAACACAGAATCTTGTCATCATTTAATCTTTCAAGTCTGTGACATAAGCAAAAAGTAATTTGTGCCTTCCTTCTTCAGCAATGCTGACTTTATTTTTGTCCAGTAACTGAGTGTTACATCTCCATGGAATCTTTTATCTTTTACAACACTTGCAGGCTTTGCATGCAGAGCATGTGTTGGCTGCAGTTGAAGAGAGAGCAGTGAGATAGGCGAAGCATTAAGGAGCTCAGCTCCTCTGTATTTGGCAGGCAGACCTCACGACATACTGAAAGGTGCTTAAGCATTTTAAGTGGCCCCAGCGTGCCAATATTTCACTTGGGCAGAAAAACTGTCTTAATGCTTAATATCCAGCCATCCATTGAGCATGTTTCCGGTGTTTAAACATCTCTTTTGCTATGATTTTGCACTCTGGAGAGGGAGAGAGGTTGAGAGGCCAAAAAAACTATTCAGGCACTTCATTACATAAAACATTAAACCCAATCAGGGTGTTAAGATGCTTTGTAGTTCCTTATTTCACACAGCAAGATAAAAATAGTACTAAAAGAGCCAGAGAATGAGAGCACATGTGAGCCAGGACAAGCATCAAGATGGAAATGGCTGTCTGCGTTATCGCTGGTGACTTAGTGAATGGGTCAAATCTGATCTTGACAGACTGTTTTATTAGAGAGGAATAAGTACAACAAATGTCCACATTTCATAAGGCATCGAGAGAGAGAAAAAGGTCTCTCTGTTCATACTGATAGTGATGAAATAGAGCCAAACAGAATGACTGGAATGAGATTTTTTATTGTTTTTGTAAAAATTCATTTTCACCAACTCCACAAATACTTTACAAAAAATACAATTATTGTTTTTGTAATAAGTTCTGTTCACCAAGGCTGCATTTATTTGATCAAAAATACTATAAAAATGTAAAATATTATTACAATTTACTGTTTTCTATGTTTAAATATTTCAAAATGAAACTAGCCTAATTCATGTGATGGTTAAAGCTGAATTCTAGATGATATTTACTTTTAATCTTGCCTCTTTATAATGCATATAGTGTTCATAAGCATAGCACTGCATTCATACAATGGCAACCAAGGAAATGCTGTTGGATTGTGATTAAAATGCAGTGGTTGCCTCTAATTTTAAATGAAAAGAGCAAGCCTTAGTTTGTTTATATGAAGAGATTTCTTTTATTTGCGTTATTTATTATATTTGGGGTTTGTTTTTAAATTTCAATGTAGTTTTGTTATTTGGCATATTTCAGTTTCACAAAGAAATATGCAGCATTTTGTCCAAACAATAATAAATGTACACCTTTTTATTTATAATTTGTCTTAAATCTCATTTTGTTAAAAAAAAAAAAAAAATGAGAAAATTGTATCGTGAAATCTGTATTACGATATATAATATTACTCCAGTCTTCAGTGTAACATGATCCTTCATAAGTCATACAAATATGCTGATTTAGTGATGAAGAAACATTTCTTGCTATTATCAGTGTTGAAATCTTTTGTGCTGCTTAATAATTTAGTGAAAACCATGATACACTTTGTAACATAAATGTCTTTACTGGTACTTTTGAACAATTTAACCTGTCTTTGCTGAATAAAAGTATAAACTTTAAAAAAATATATAACTGATGGAACATTTTTTTTTAATGATAGTGTATATACATCTCATTGTATTTAGTAAATTAGATTTTATTTTATGAACCCATAAAAAAGTTTTGACAATTCTGCATTCTGTTGTTACCTTAATTCAAATTCAGTAATTGAACTGAAATTTAAAAATGCATTTTAATTGTTTTGTAAGTTTGAAGAGGTTGTCATGAGGCCACTGCTTAAAAATGTACATCATTTTTTTTTTTTTTTTTTTTTTTTTTTTGAAAAAATAAGAACTCCCCACGCTGCCCTTGCTAATGAACAAGAGATTTCATCATACATAACGTATACAGCAGCAGTAGAGACATTCTTGTAAAGGAAAGAAAATAATTATTAGAGCCCTGGAGGACATGACAAGTGCTCATGTACCATCCCATCCAGGCTGGATGGTGACCCGTACAAAAACAAAAACTGACTGAGAATCAAAGATATATATAGAGAGTCAGAGACAAACAGAGGCTCACGCTGTGACCTCTATAACATCAGGGTTTCATTAAAAATAGGATTACATCATTTCTTTTTATACAGTTATTTTTTACTTTTTTGACAAGGAACCATAGAACAGCTAGAGAGAAGAAACGAAAGGGGTACAAGAGGGGAATGAGAAGTCTGATTCATTTGTGTGAATAATTTCTTCCAATATATAAAACTATATAATCCACACTCAACAAAAATAATCTTCTTTTTTGAGTTTTATTTTACATTAAAATGCAAAAAAGAAGACTATTTTGTTGAGTCCGGATCAAGGTTTTATATACTAAGTGATCTAATAGATTGATAGATCTAATAGATGTAACAGAAAATAAAATATTAAGTGACAAAAAAAACGAGGTGCAAACGGCTTTGTGGAATTATTTCTTTCAAGCAATCTGTTTCAATGAATCATACAAGCCATTAAAGGAACGTTGCAGAAGCCCCATCCTTCCTGAAGGAGGTTTTGAAAGCACCAAAACACTTCTCGGTTATGTATGTAACCCTCGGAAACCATCTCAGTTGCTTCTGTGCACCGACGAATTGGGCCAACTTGGCCATGGATGCTGCCCCTTCCAATGTCCTGTGCGAGCTGCCTGTACCCCCTTTTTTAGAAGACTAGTCACTGTTATTATAGCACTACCCACTTAGTGAGATTGGATAACACTGGGAAAACATACCCGTTTCACTTGGGATAGGAACGTTGCAGAAGCCCCATCCTTCCTGAAGGAGGTTTTGAAAGCACTTACACATATGAACATCCGTTTAGGTGCATATGGAAGATTAGAGGTGACTGAAACCCTCGATCATGGAAATGGCAGGATTATTCTGGAAACACGGGCCGCGACGAACCACCTCAGTCTGCTTCTGTGCAGCCGAGAGCTGCTGGGCCAAGCTCTTGACAGCGTCGCCGAAAAGGCCGGTCTGGGACACATGGGCATCAAGGAACCGAACTTTGTCGGCGTCCCTCATATTGACCAGACACAGCCAGAGATGGCGCTTCTGGACCATAAGTGTGGACATCACACGACCCAGAGAACTGGCAGTGACCTTCATCGCTCAAAGTGCAAGTTCAGTAGCGGTTCGGAGTTCTTTCAGAACTTCTGGATAGTGACCACCCTCATTCAGGTCCTTCAGTGCCTTGGCCTGATGAACCTGCAGTAACGCCGTAGCATGTAAGGTGGAGGCAGCTTCTCCACAGGCCACAAAAGCATCGCTGGACAGGCCAGACGAGTACCTACAGACCTGGAAGGGGAAGCAGTATTAGGACACAACTACATTGCAACCTACCGCTCCACCTTGAGGACCCCCGTATACCCCATAGCTGCACCACCAATGAGGGTGATGAGGGAGGAGGAACCAGCAAATCGGTTTCCAGCAGTAAAAGGTGCTGTCCATGACCTGGTTAGCTTCTCATGCACCTCCGGTGCAGTGATCGACATCCGGTCATCGGAAGGAGTACCGTAGGATACCGCTGGTACTCTCCTTGAAGAGGGCCCAGCGCGTTCCTTTGGCAGCTTAACTGATTGCGAAGCGCTAGAGGAGCGATTGTCCCCCAAGGGTTGTTTCCCTGAGGGGTTTGCCACTAAAATAACCATCAAACCACACGTGCTACTGCTGGAAATAGCCCTCACCTGGCAACCGCCAGGACTAGCACTAGATTGCGGCAGAGGCAACGGAGCTCCGCCTCTTGGAGGAAACGGAGCCTGGCCCACAGCTCCAAGATGGTCATCTTCCCGCAATGGGAACATGGCTCATCTGCGAACGTGTTTAGCGTGTTTAATGGCAGGTAATGACCGAATCCAGAAACACACGGATGAAATGGCATCTTTAAAAAGACGATCTGTCATCTTTACAAAGATGCACCCATGTAAGCTCTTTTATAGAAATAGGCTCCTTCAGGGAAAGGCTCTTTTAGGTGCTGAGACGCACAGGAGAAATTGCCGTTTGCAGCATGATGGGGGATAGTGCAGTCTGAAGTGCGCAACCCCCTCGACACAGGAATGACCACCAAAAAATCGCAATCCTTCAACACACTGCCTAACTATTCACATGCTGAACTCTTCACGCACAAAACAGTTTGGTAGGAGCAGAACGATGTTGTCGCTCAGCTCCGAAGCAAAAAGCTGGTATGTGTTGCACCTGCTGCCTTTTTATGCTCACTGTGATCAGCGGCAGCTGGATGCAATAATCGCATGCCAACGTGCATTGGCTCATTTAGTTTACACTCAAAGTAGATTGGTCTCTCTAAGCAAGACCCCAATTCGTTGGTCACCGACGTGACGTCGAGAGTGACCGACTGAAAGGAAATGAAAATTATCCCATAATTTACTCACCCTCAAGCCATCCTAGGTATATATGACTTTCTTCTTTCAGACGAATACAATCGGAGTTATATAAAAAAAATGTCCTTGCTCTTTCAAGCTTTATAATGGAAGTGAATGGGTTGTAATATTCGACAATCCAATAGAAGTCCAATAAACTGTGTCCATCCATCATAAAAGTGCTACACCCCGCTCAGGATGGTTAATAAAGGCCTCTTGAAGTGAATCGATGCGTTTTTGTAAGAAAAATACTGATATTTAAAACTTTATAAAAGTTCTTTTTTTTTTTTTTTAAAGGAAAAAATAATTTGTATTGCTGTATTGGTGCTGCATTGGTGCACAAAAATAAAAATGATGTAATATCAATCATTTGTGGAAAAACAAGCCCTGGTCATTTTACTTTTTTTTTGCTAGTAAAGTTCTTACCATCAAAAATATACACTGTACATACAAATATATGAATATGAATATGAATATGAATATGAATATGATATCAGTATAAAGGCTGACATGTTTTGAGATATAATTGAGCCTTTTCTTGTCCAGTCTTTTTACTTCAGTTGATCATGAGCTGTATGTGATGTTATGAAGAGATCAGTGTTATTGGACCCTGCACAGTGTGGATGAAACATCTGCTCTCTCTGGCACACAGGAATAGATGTTCCCGCCTCATGCTGTCTTTGTTTCTGACAAAACTTCAGATGTGAGAGTTAAAAATAGGCCTGCTAATGGTGTCTTCTTTGTAAAGCTGAATGAAATCATACCATGTGATTTAGTGGCAACCAGGCCTACATGCACCACCTGGTAGTTAGAACCTGAACTTGATTTTACACATTATTATCACCTTTTTATCATCATACCTCACACACAGTGACAATGAACCTTTTGAGGTTTCTCCTGCACCTTTTGTTCTCTCTTAATTTTCCTATTGGGAGACATTTAAAAATATATATAGATTGGGTCAGTAAGATGTTTTTAATGTCTTTGAAAACAAGACTCTCATGCACAGCAAGGTTGGTGTATTTCCTCAAAAATACAGTAAAAACAGAAATACTGTAAAATATTGTTTAACTTTTTTCCTATTATAAATTATTTCAAAATGTAATTTATGCCTGTTAATGCAAATCTAATTAAATTAAATTATTGAGAGTATCGACAGATGCATTAAATTGCCTTTAAGGACAGCCAATGTGAGAAAGCACTTCTGCTGTCTGAAGCGACATGTAGTCCCCTGACGAAGACAATTAGTTAATGAGGTTCATCAGGGCCTTCATAAGATCTAATGACACTCAGTGTGAGTGTAATGAAATAATGTCTGTGACTGAAATCACATCATATTGTATATTGGGGCAACAAATTATGATCCTAACAAAAATGTAGTGTGGCAGTATTTCTAAAGCATCACTAATACCATATGATCCAAATCAACAAAAAATGTGTATTATTTATAAACTATTATAATATTTATTAATATTCAGCATTTAATTTGTATCATACAGCCACAAGGATGCACAGTTTTATTTCAAATCAAAGCTAAACACAT
Organism: Cyprinus carpio; assembly: GCF_018340385.1. Taxonomy (NCBI): domain Eukaryota; kingdom Metazoa; phylum Chordata; class Actinopteri; order Cypriniformes; family Cyprinidae; genus Cyprinus; species Cyprinus carpio. The sequence continues at coordinate 13,382,245 of NC_056575.1, forward strand.
GTAGAAACAGCGCATCCTTGTGGCGCGGATGATACAGAAGAGCATACGCAGCATACGATGATAATGAGAGACACAGAGGAGACTGTTGACAAAGGAAATATTGAAAAAAGTCATTATTTTTGTTTTCTTCACTTACAAAAAGTGTTTCCTTCGCTTCATATAACCCAGATAGCATGTCTGATGGCAGATGGAGTATTCTGACGACGACTTTCATACCTTTTATGGACCTTGACACTGTTATTTATTTGACTGTATTTATGGGACAGTCACAGGCCTCCTGGTTTTCATCCAAAATATCTTAAATTGTGTTCCGAAGATGAATGGAGCTTTTACGGGTTTGAAACGACATGGGGGTAAGTGATTAATGACAAAATTTTCATTTTGGGATGGAGTATCCCTTTAAACTTTAACAAGTTATGTTTATTTATAATTTACAGTTTATTTATATTTCAGTTTTAATTTTAGTAGTGTTACTTAAACCTAGCCAAGGCAACATTTTTATTTTATTTTATTTATATTTTTTCATAATATTTATATTTAATACTTTCAGTTTTATTTCAATTAACTTCTATTATTTTTAATACTTTTAGTATTAGAGTACATCTATAATTTACAAGTTTTTTCCTTTGCATTTTTTGAAAATTTTTGCACACAATATTGTCAAATCAATCTCCAAGGATCCGCAAAAAAATGACTAAAAATGCTGTATGTCAGGCCATAGTTGACAATGTCGGTATGTAAGTATATCTATCATATGATGTGCAATGTAAAACAAAACACACCAGATCTGACCCAATAACAGAAAACCAAAAAAAACTAAATGTGTCATTACATGGGCGCTATATCTTTGCCATTCAATTTGTTTCAATACACTGCTAGTTAAAGGTTGTGCAAAACTCCTCTTCTCAAACACAAACCCTATTAATGATCTCTGTGCAGGTATTTTGAGCAAGTACTCCTAAGTAGACTTCTGAGCTAAACTGTACAACCTGTTAGGATCCCCTAAAGCAAACTTGTCTCATGATGAAAACAACTTGGGATTAAACAGCTGCTCAAAGGCTCAGGTAAACAACATTAAAAAGATTATAAGTTTGACAGATAAAAGACCTAAAACTGAAAATACATTGTTCACTTTCATAGAAGTGTTTTGAAAAGAATGTGCAATGCATAAGGGTGTAAGGGTACTGTTTACTGACTGACGTATCTTCTCTGATGCAGAAGAAAACAGAAGTTGAATCTAGTGGCAAAACAGCAGGATAACTCATAAAACCTTTAATGAGGGCACTAACAGTCTTCACGAGTGTCGAGATAAAAGTTTCCAGATGAAATTTTTATAATGTCTGTAGGGTGTTTAAGCTATGTCAGGTTTTGTTTATTGCACTTCTGAGCCTTTCAAGAAAGATGATGTTGGTTCTGCAGGAAGCATAATAATGTACAATATTCATGTAGTGTTTACTTGAGATTTAAAACAACATCTTGACACATAAAACAAAAAACACCCAAAAAATCAAAAGAAAAAAAAAACAACATTTCATCAACAAATCATCACAACACTTTCCGTTTTTTTTTTTTTTTTTTTTTTTTTTACAGAAAAATGAAAACCATACAAGTTTGGAAAGACATGAAGGTGAGTAAACAATGACAGAATTTTCATTTTTGACACTGGCATTTTGGACAATCCATTTAACCACTTCTTTTGAAGCAAACATTTTCTAGAAAGAATTCATAGATTATTTTATAACAAGATTACATTTGGTAAAGGAATATTCCAGGTTCATGCTCAGACAAGGATAATTGTGGTTTAATTTTGATTAACCACAAAAAATAATTTTCACTCATTAATAATTTTTTTGGTAAGACACTTACAATGCAAGTGAATTGGGTCAAAACATTGTTGTTATAATAATCACTGTTTTAATATTTAAGCAACAAGATGTAAACAATGTGTTAACATGATTTTTGTGTAAAAAAAAAAAAAAGCTATTTACTAACCTTTCTGGGTAACGCTATGTTTGATGACCACATCACTGTACAGAAAACTGTAAATGTCCTGTTTACTATAAACTTTGAAAATTAGAACTTTACAGCTCAAATAATGCACAAGCTTTGACAGAAAAATGACCTTGTATGATTTTATAAAATTATAAGCTTCTACAATTATTTCTGCCATTTAATCTTACAAAAAATGGACACATTTATTTCCATTGTAAGGGCCTCACTGTAACCTCGGTTTGTTAAAGAAAAATGAATTGCAAGATTTTTTTGTGGTTATCAACATCATGCCAAAAATGGCGCTGATTGAGTTAAACTTGTATTGACTATCCTTAAGCCAGTCTACAAACTGTTCCAGCAAAGTAGAATTGACAACATAAAGATTTACCTCTTCAATAAAAGATAAAAGGTTACATATAAACATTAAGACAGTAAGTGTGTGAGTCATTTCTAAGAAGCATTCAATGGTAATCGCATTATTATCCTTCACATCGGTTCCAAACGGCCTCTTCTGACCCTTTAACTTCATTCAGCCCTAGAAGCCTGAGAGCTCTTCATGGTTCCCCTGCACACTAAATGAAGATGATTCGAGAAGATGATGAGAATGCTCGGCGGAACGTTTCTCTCTATCTGTGTGTGTGTGTGTGTGTGTGAGGTGAACTAACAGCCCTCCTGAAGATCACAGTCATGAAACACTCTGACAAAAGTATCTCAATCCTCCACTTTGATCTTCAAAATGCCACAGTCAGACTGAAATTGAAGCACACCAGCGATGCAAAGCAAGCAAATTGATTTCTTTGATATCTACATGAGTGGTGTGGCTGGAGAGTTGATTCCAGAATGCATTGATCTATTATGGATTTCCAAGCACTCTCAGGAATTTTTTTTTGGGGGGGGGGGGGGGGGTTATTTTTTTTTTTTGTGGGGTTTACAGCATGTCTGAAAACATGGCATTCATAACCTGCATGAAATTTCTTCTAGAGTAGTCACTTGAAGAAAAATCATAGAAGCAAAAGTCTTTGATTTTAGGTTCATAGAATGTTGAGTTCATGGAATTAATAACTTGACTTTATTAAATATGCTCAAATCAGGCTTCAGTATTCAGAGTAAACAGGAGTTTACCCCAAGCATACAACACAACACTTGTTCCATTATCTCTTTTGACAGCACTGATGTGTATATGTACAAATAGTAAAAAAAGAAATAAATAGATCAGGCTGTTATAACATTGCTAAACATATTGCCTCCCTGTAGCTGTGGCTGCACATTACATGCTTTTCAAACAGCACATTTTGATTGATGGTGCACCTGGCTGTGATGGTGAAAATGAAGAATGTAAATGGAAAGATTTAGACGACTGTGGACAGGAAAAGTACTTATCGCTTCAGGACACCCAGCCAAGACAATCAGCAGCACCGAGGGGGAAAGTAGAGGAGCAGGTGGCTCTGACAACACAGAAAGCAGCTCCAGTCAACTTTGAGAAACACACACACCGAGGACACAAAATGTAATCTGTGAACACACACTCATGCAGACAAGCCATAAAGTGCATGGACAAGATGCGCATTCAGTCAAAAACAGGTTGCCACTTTAGTTGTCATTAAGTGGGAACATCTGGCACTGAACTCCAGCCTCACTAAAAGAAAGGAGGAAAAAAAACTCCACACACAGCAGGTTTAACTGCCTTCAGCAATAGACTGTAAAAAACATTCACATTTAATAGCATGACCCTCATAAAGACCATCCTCTAATGGTTGACCATGACTCTTATCTTCCCATTTCATCATATTAATATGATTATATGTGTACCATGACCACAAGAGGACAAAATACATAATTCAGGACTTTCTCATCTGAATTTTATATGTATATTTAAAGGAATATTCCAGTTTCAGTTCAAGTTAATCTCACTCAACAGCAGTAATATAATTCAGATTTTATTCTTGTAATTCCGAGATTATATCTCGCAATTCTGACTTTTTTTCCACAGAATTCTAAATTTACATCTCGCATTTCTGACTTTATTCTGAGCTGACATCTCACAATTCAGTTTTTCATTTCTACCGCAAAGAAAGTCACAAAAAACACAGAATTATGATATAAACTCAGAATTGTGAGGAAAAAAGGTTTGAATTTTGTGATGAAAAGTCACAGTTACTTTTGTTTTTATGCCTGGTTTTAATGGGTTTCCATATGAATATAAATAATTAGTCCAAATATATTTTCTAAGAAAATTAACATTTTCTAAAAATAAATAAATAAATAGTTAAAAAAAACTACCATGAAAGCAAATGGGGCCAATTTTTTATTTTTTTTTAGGATTTAAATGGATAAATGTGAAGTATAAAATCATTTTATAAAATCGCTTACATTAATCAAGTAAAACTTGTGTTCATTTGTTTTTGCCATTTTTAGAGTTTTAGCATTACAGAACATTTCACAGAAAGGTTACCAAGTGCTCTTTTTCACACTAAATTCATGTAAGCATGCATATTATTTATATCTTAACAGAAGTGAGTTTAACATTTACAGACTTGCCCTGTTTGCCCCTTTTCTGGGAATCAACATTATGTCACAAGTGTTGTTTGATTGAGCCTAACTTGTATTGAACCTGAAATATTCCTTTCTTTCAAAAAGACACCAATCTTGATGTAGAGATGGGCGGATCAATCTTGAAATACCAGACAGAGTGTCATGAGGATCGATCCTCACATAGCAACTATTTCTCTATGTGCTCATCTTGACATTCAGAAACTCAGCAGTCGACAACAAACACAGAATGCATTCAAACAGAAAAACACTACTGGCTACAGGTCAATACAAAGAAAAGAATTGAGTTGAGTTATTTCACTCCACTAAATATCGGTGATGGCGAATAACGATGGAGACGAGGAATAAACGAAACAGTCTTTAATCCAAGAAGCACAGGGTACATCCAACACTAGGAACAGCAGGAAACACATGAACATAACAAGTAAACCGGACAGAGATAACTGCACAGACTAGGACTTAAATACTAGATAAATGAAGATAAGTTACTGACACACACCTGGACCAAATAACACAATTAACGGAAAATTGTGACAGAAACTGGGTCACGGAGCACATGGGGAACAAAAACACAACAAAATCAGTCCAGGGGCTTGACAATCGGTGAAGTTAAATATGAGATATGCTTTTGTGCTGCTTTATAGAGCTTCACATCAGATTTTTAGCTTATTCTGGTCAATAACCGGCCAACTAGACAGGAAGAAACCATCTGATGATGTGAAAAATGTATAGAAAAATACATACACTACTGTTCAAAAGTTTGAAGATTTTTAATGTTTTTGAAAGAAGTCTCTTGTGCTCACCAAGTCTATATTAACTTGATAAAAAAAAAATTAGAGTAGCAAAATATTATTACAATTTAAACAAAAACTGTTAATAATATATTTTAAAATGTAATTTATTCATGTGATGGCAAAGCTGAATTTTCAGCATCATTACTCCAGTCTTTAGTGTCACATGATCCTTCAGAAAACATTTGTGCTGCTTATTTTTGTGTAAAACCGTGACACATTTTTATTTAAAATGTATTTAAAATATAAATTGCTTGTAACATTATAGATGTCTTTACTGTCACTTTTGTTCAGTTAATGCTTCCTTGCTGAATAATAAAAAAAATAAAAGAAGAATATATTTGTAAATTATAATTTGATTTTCAATTCAATTTACTGTATGTTTTAAATGTTAAATGACTATCCATCTTATCCACATAAATAGCATGAATGTTCCATGTTCCATTTAAGAGAGGTATCATATATTTTGGTATCAATAGACCTTAGTCAGTTTAAATCACATATTGAATTTAATGCAAATAAAAACAGACTGTGAGTGACAGACTTAGTTTTTACAGTGGCATGCACTATGTAAAGATCTACTGTAGATACATTATTTTCAAAACTCAAACTTTTCAAAATTCATGGAGTTTTTATTTATAAAAAGTGTTTTTTTAGGATAGAATTCATTACCCTATCAAAGGTCTGCAGTCTGCAATAATAGCATTATATTTTATGGATACTTTTGGTATGATTATCATATTTAACCCTATCAAAGGTTGCAGTCTGCATTCCCATCGCAGTTAAATATTCAGGTTTCTGCACTTAAACAAAAAGTAAGTGACATTACCCATCGCAGTTAAATATTCAGGTTTCTGCGCTTTGCAGTGTTTTTTTTTTTTTTTTTTTTTTTTTTTTGCTCTTTGGTCTTTTATTTAAAGACAATGTGGTTGCTATTTTACAGCATGTGAGCCTGACACCCTACCTACAGATGTTTGACATTTACTGATCTCTGCCAATACACATCAGGTTTGATTAGTTTTCTTTTTCATGCAATAAGGCAAATACTGCATCATTTTTGTGTGCAACCTTCAGCTGTGAATTTGTCAAACTGATGAATAAATAACACTTACCGTTAAACCAACCAGATGGGCTTATTTGATTCTCCAGCAAGGAATTGTGTGTGCTAGAGCAATAATTAGCACACTTTCAAGCCGAGCAAGTGTGAAGTGAAGGGAAAGAAAAATGCTGTCATCCAAAATCTGTGAGACAGCGTGACATTAAAAACGGCTTCGGTGAAGGTGATAAAGAGCATGAAAGAGGTTAATGGAGAAAAGTCACAACCTCTCCATGGATCAAAAAACTACTTCAAAAAGCTCACAAACTTCTCCAAAAAATATGTTCAACAAAGATGTTTAATGGCTTTGTGACTGAAGCTGATGCCTTTTTGCCCTGGATACTGAACTGCTCCTGCTAAAGCTCTGCTCTCATCACTCAGAGTGGGTGCTTAAGACATGGTGACTCAGACCCTGACTAGGCCTTGCATGAGGATTTTTTTTTTTTTGGTGACTCAGACCCCTACCATGACTTCCACTAGACAAGACCACACACACCCACAATACCCCTCACAAGAGCGTCTGGATTAGACTACGCGGACACAACCCTAATAAACTTTAAAACCCAAAGAGAAAGAAGAAAAATGAAATTTAATCCCCAGAGAAAAATAACACCCCTCTCAAAAAAAAAAAAAAAAAATTTAAACTAAATTTACATACAATTTCATAAATAAAATGTATTTGAATGTCTGAAAACATTAAATTTAACTTAGTCAATTCATGTAAAGTACATTATTTCTGTAACTCTATATGCTAAAGTGTACTATTTTTTCACAAGGTCAATGCGTCTGTCTAAATGGTAATTGTTGTTGTTAGTCCCACGAGAGTACGTTTCGGTTATGAATATAATTTAATCTACTCGTTTCTTGCTATTCCTATTTAGAGACACCTCTAATAAGGAGCTAGATGACCCTCAGTGGTCCACAGGGTTTAGCAGTTAGTACATTCATTACTAGCACAAAAAAAATGTCAATCATGGCAGTCTGGTCATTAACGTGCAGGAATTTGTTTATTTATTTATTCTGTGGCCAATCATTACTGAGGAAGAATACCTTTTATGAGTTTCCAAATGGTGTTTGCACCCCACAATGTCCATTAGTCGTCCTCCTGAGGTGAGATATCGACAGCCATTTAAAAATCCCCTGGTGTCAGTCAATGGCTTCCCCAACTAATCCATTTAGAAGTGACCTCACATTTACTCGTATTTCTCAGGAGCGACACATTTCAGTGTTTAAATTAAAGTTGTAAAACTGCAGTCCACTCATTCACACACACACACACACATACATACATAAATAAATAGAGAGAGAGAGAGAGATTATTTTATCTTAAAAATATGTTGTCTTATATATGACAACATATTTCAATAAATTGTCAATTGATAAATCAAATGAATGACTATAGTACTAGGCTGTATTATTATAAGAAGTCCATTATTAACCGAAACTCCATCATTCAAATATTTAAAAAAAAAAAAAAAGATAATTTTTCAAAATATAAATTTTCCTACCAAAGATAGATGTGATGTGTTGATGTATGGCTTCATTGCAATTAATCATCTGACTGAACCAATTCATTTGCTTGTATTTCGCAAAGCTACTTGAGATATTCTAGGAAAGTGTGTTTTATTATCTAAACTCTTCAGGTTGTTCGGCTGTGTGCTTAATAATGTGTCATGAAAACAGTGATGCCAAAAATAGCTTGTTACTGAAAAAGCTAAACAGCTGCTGTACCGCTGCTTAACCTGTAGTTAACTTGTATAATATAATTTAGTTGCTGGGTTGTTCTATGTGTTTGCTATCTATATGCCATCTGGTCTTTTGTGCATGTGTTCACGTTACCCTCTCCTGCATGTTTGCCTTTTGCCCATTACTGTCCCAATCCAACAACTTGTTACATCACACTGCCAGTTGGAGGCAGTTCCTTCGATCATGCTACATTTTTGATGTTTGGTATTCCAGCCCTCGTCAGCTTTCATGTTCACATCTTCCCATGAAAGCGGCTCCCTCGCACCTGCTCCTTTCTCCCCCTCAGCCACAGCTGATTGCTCCTGGAGCTCCCAACCCCTGCAGATAATCATCTAATCAGGTAGCTACGGTCGGCTGTGATTGCTTTTCCAATCAGTTAACCCTCCTTCACCCTGATTCACTCACTGTTCTGAAGGTACCCAGTGCAGCTGCCATCAGCACCACTAATTAAAACAGGAAGACCATGACTGAGTATGAGGAGTGATGATAAGATGGCTGGAAAGTCTCATGATGCTGGCAAACTGTTCATATTACAGCTTAAAGGGATTGCATTGTTTGTGTTTTAATTTTATTATAATTTTATTAAACAGCCATTGAGCAATGCCATGACAGCTCCCCACTTGTTCTAATTTTCCCTTTCTGGTCTTAATAAAATCATTATTAAAGCACCAAAAACAACACTTAAAATGACAAAAAAAATAAACGGTTAAAAAAAAAATAAAAATATAAAAAAAAAAGTTAAAAATACTATAGTCATTAATGAAACTGATCATAAACAATAAATTATTTTATACATACTTAACATTTTTAATTAAGCAATATTATGTGCAACTGCATGCATAAGAACAATTGCATGTGTAATATTGTTTTTAAACAACAGTAAATAAACAAGAAAATGAGTGGCTCACCTTTTAGAGACATAGGGCCATATTTTAATGATCTAGCGCATGTTCTAAAGTGCACTTATGGCGTGTCCGAAATCCACTTTTGTTAGTTTAATGATGGGGAAAATGGTCGCTGCGCCGGGCGCATGGTCCAAAAGGGTTGTACCTATTCTCTTAATGAGTCATGGCTGTGTTTTGGGCATAACTTGCCATAAACCAATTGTCACATCTCCCATTCCCTTTAAAGGGGTCATATGATGCTGCTAAAAAGAAGATTATTTTGTGTATTTGGTCTAATTAAATGTGTTTATGTGGTTTAAAGTTAAAAAAACACATTAGTTTCCACATACTGTACATTATTGTTTCTTCTCTATGCCCCGCCTTCTGAAACGCGTCGATTTTTTCTAAGATCATCGCTCTGAAAAGCGAGGTGTGATGTGATTGGCCAGCTATCCAGTGTGTTGTGATTGGCCGAATGGCTCAAGCATGTGACGGAAATGTTACGTCTCTTAACATATTGTGATGCCTTTTCCGGCCGGAGCAACGAGACATAAACATAAAACCCATTATAAACATGATATAAACATGATTTCTACTCGTGTCTTCTTTAGGAAGGCAAAAACAAAGTAGTTACGCTTTCTCAACGAAACAGCGTCACACACCGCGGCGTTATGCAGATCTTCCCACATACTGACGTAGATATGTGGGGGCGTGTTAGAACGAGCCGTTTCAGGGGGCGAGGACAAGTCTCAACTTTTATAAAGAATATCTCTTTGGATTTGAGACTTTAGTCGTTGCAACTTCACAGACTTCTTTATTCACCAAGAGCTTGTAACACTCCAAAGAGAAAGGATTCGCTACATGGCAAAATCTGCAAGAGCAAAGACTCAACGCTTCTACAGAGAGGAAAGGTTCTGCTCGCACGCAAGGTTAAAGCACACAAGCATACCATCTACAGGGCACAATTATAATCTTTTACATTGTAATCCTTTCATTTTTAATATTTGGTATGTTTGTGAGCAGTTGTGCATCCATGTGTGTGTGTAATAAGCAGAGTGTATGTGCGTTGTTCACCCACCTATAGGCGAATATTACTGACGCACTCTTTAATGAACAAAAAAAGTTCGGTCAAAGGCGCAGTCTATTTCAGTTCCCTCAAAATAGCAATGCACCAACAATGCGTCTGAACACACCTCATTTTCAGACCAGCACACCCATGGGCACCCAATGCCTAGATGGCATACAGCAAAAACTACTGGGCATGCGCACATCAATATAGCGTAATTTTTCTATAACAATAACAATAATTACTATTTTTGCATTATTGTAAGGGGTAGGTTTAAGGTTGGGGTAGGTGTAGGTGTAGAAGTTAATAAAACACAATCTAATAGATTGAAAATTCAATTTATTGCTAGCTTCTGTTTTTTGCAGAATCCCTTCTAGCCGCGACCCACACAAATGAGACAAATGCATTTGCTATTTAAACAACGTGGCACAGTGCGTGAAAATGACAGTAGCCCCAAGTAACACAAGATCCAGGGGGCGTGGTTGGATCCACATCTACATTGGTAGGTTTAGGGGTGCAGATGGGGGGCGGTTAGGGATTAGGGGGTGGAGACGGGTAGGTTTAGGTATATGCCAGGTGGGAGGAGTTGGATTTGCATCCAACCATGCCCCCTGGACTTGTGTTCTGCAGTGAGGACCATCTCAAAAATGATAACTGCATCGGGCTGAAACTACGCCTGGTGCCGCATTGCTCCGGGTGTATGATAGGGCCCACAATGTCAGATAACTCTATTTTCGGTCCATAAACAGTTTCAAACAAAGCTGCGGCAAAATCAAACACCCCACATCTCCTAGCAAAACACAGCAGCAGTGTTTCATTCTTTAATGAATCAGTGTTTTAAATAAATCAGTTAAATGAATGATTCAATGAGTCACCATTCCTTTGTCATCTTCTACTGGATTGTTGATGTAACCTGCCGAAAGAGTCACTGAAATGCACTTCTACTACGACAAATGCCCAAACTGACAGTCTGTCTGAAATGTGCAGACAAGCCTTGTGATACAAAAAGTGAAAAATCTTATTGCCATTACATAAATACAAAAATACACATATTAACAATGTACATAAATATGGTCACTAAGCCAATCAAAATCGAAGACTGGAACTAACTCCTAGTTGCATTTTTAAAACACCATTAAATTCTGAATACTGTTTGTAAACGGTGTTCTTCAGTTGATGTTATGTATTTGTTATGTAAAGCATGTTGTTCCTAGTTTAGAGTGAAGATGGATAAATTTGTTCTACAAGCCAATAATCAAAAAACGTAGCAGTTTTCTTGACATTTGGATGGATTAACTGTTTTCGTGTATTGAAGTATGTGACTGGCAGCCAGGCCAACAACAACAACACGTGGCACCCACATTCATTTGTTGGCTCTGGTTCCAGCAAGTCTGGGGGCGGGACTGTAAACACCTGAGGAGGAGCAGATATCTGGCTGGGAGCAGGTGAATGTTGCTTTCTGGCAGAGCAGGGTAACAAAAGTCTTCCAACACAGCTGAGAGGTGACACCCTGACATTTCACATTTATATTCATCTGGGTTCTACAGGGACTTCACAAAAAAGATAGAGATTGGGGGAGAGGCCACAGGCGCAGCCTGGGGGAGAGTAACAGAGTATTAAAGCAGATGAGTCAATAACGTGTGAAAAACAGATGAATGTGAGGAAAATAAATGAAGAGATGCAGAGAAAATGAAAAAGGGATTATGAATTATGGAGCTGATGGCCTGGCCATGAGCATTAAAAAACATGTCAATTTTACTTTATCAAGGATTTCTCATTTGCAGTCACTGTTTGTCAGCTCTTGTCCTCTGTGGGTAACAGGAAGGTGACATGATCCAATATTTGTCCTTTCTTTTGTATTAGCTTGAACTTTACAACCTGATTTGTGTATTAAATTAACAGTGAATGACATGTAATAGGATTCAAGTTCATTTGCCAGTTTTCTTGTGATTTTTTTAATCACTAATAACCAGCATCAAAAGTTCTCCTGTTAACTTGCTCGCATGTTGGCAGAGGCTTTAGCACTCCAACCATCTCTGTGGGCATATGGCTCTCCTCTGTATCGATGTATAATGTTTGCCATATTTCATATGTGGGAGAGACTACATCTCAAATACAGAGGAGGCTCAGTTGGCATGGACGTGTGTGTAGGGAGTGTGAAGGCATTTGATTGTGTCAGTTGATTGTGAGCCATGTGAAATGATTGCCAGGGTGGCCGACAGCCAGCTGCCTGTGAGATTCATTTGCAGAAATTAACTGCAATTTGTTTCCATCTTTTACATAATTACCCCACTGATCGTCCAGGTTTAAAACAGAACCGAGGGGGTACATGCAATTAAAGTCATGAAGATGAGCTTCAGTTGAGGAGATGTCATGAGATTGAGGATGAGGTGAAGATTAGACTGAGGACGATTGAGGCTGAAGATGAGAGAGGGAGATTAGTTGAGATGAAGAGTTGAATGACATAACTGAGATGAGATTTTAGACTGAGATGTTGATTGATATGAAATTAAGGATGAGATGAGATAAAGTGAAGTTGATGAGATGAGCTGAGATTAAGATTAAAATAAAATGAGACTGAGGATGGGTTGAAACTAAGGATGAGATCAGACTGAGATGAGGTAAGATTGAGGCGGAGAATGATATAGTGAAGGATGAGAGTTTAAAAGATGAGACTGAGAATGAGCTGAGATGGAGTAGAAATGATTTGTGATGAGATGATGAGATAAAATGGAGGTGAGGTGGAATTAAAATGAGATTAAGTCTAAATGAAATGTGATTGAGATGAGATAGAGGATGAGGTGAGATGACATTGAGGTTTTAGGATAAGATGAGACATGATTGACGATGAGATGAAGTTGAGATTGAGGATGAGATTTAGTTTTAGATTAAGATTAAATTGAGATGAGATTGAGGATGAGATTAAATGAGTTGAGAAACAAATTAGATGATCTGTATGAACCATCATCACTGTATTTATCCGACACTTATCCACACGCTTCTCAGTGGGGCTTAGTGTAATGTAAGTCGCTTTGGAATATGAAAGCATCTGCTAAATGACAAATTACAATCCAACACACTTCAATAATGACAGGGACTAGTGTGCTTTGTCCTTGTGTGGGTGTAGAGAGGGCTGGCTTGTTCTTTAGAAAATGAAGAGGCCTCTAATGAGTCGCAGTGGATAGAGGAAGGTCAGTGGCTGTGAGCAGAGACAGGTACACTCTCATTATAACCCCTAATGATCAGCCTACAGTACACTGACTGCTCCATCAGGAAGTGAGTGATGAAGATAAGGGGAGAACGATGGACTGATAGGGTAGAGACGACAATGATGAGGGCCATCAACCAAGCTTATTTTTAAAAAGAGAGGAAGGACTTGGGCAACTCAAGTGATTGGCCAAAAAGAGGTTGTTATGAGGCAATGATAGGCATTTCAATCTGAAACTAACAACCCTTGATTACATCAAAACAGCCATGGAGAGGAAATGTGTGTAGGAGTGAGTGAGTGAAAGAAACTTCTAGAAAGTTCTGCTTACCCGGAACTCTTACACTTTCATGTCAGGATTGAAAACCACTGAAAGACTTTTCATATGCATTTTTAGTAATGGAGTGAAATTGGCCCGGCTGGGAAGTGCGACTCCAAAATTCAGTGGATATTATGTGCGAGTATGGTGCATGTTTGGCAGTCATCCACTTTCGTAGCACAGCATGAGAGCTTCACTTTTGTCTTAATCCACTTTGTGGTGACCTCACTGTGTCATGAAAAGCTGTCGCTTTGCCACAGAGGAAAGGATTAAAAGAAAAAAATGAAAGGAGTACAAGAAAAGGTACATGGAAGGAAACAGATAATCTCTCGGCAAAGTCACCAAATCAAAGTAACTAATGTCTGCATCTGTTCACATTAGACCAATGTTTTCTAGAATATCAAATGTAAGAGGTTAAACATTACAGCTAGAGTTTGCATAACTCGTGTGAAAATGAAATGCTGTCCAAAACTTATTCTTGTTAGGCTTGGCAATTGCTGTTGCCAAAAATAATTTTACCCTGCAAACACCAATGTGGAAACCAGGAACATGGAAGTGTGAAAAAACGAATTGGACTGTGATAAGACTTTCCAGTGTTATGGATGTTGCCTTATTAGTCATCATGATATTCTTGGCTATATGGTGAGAACAGAAAAGGAATTAACAATTGTTATTCATTTGAACTGGACAATTATAGAGCACTTTTTAAAATACAGATTGTTTTAACACAGCTTCACAGTAATAAACAGGACAATAAAATAATCAATCATTCAAATTTCATCATAAGAAAAAATGCAAAATCTGCTTTAAAGCAGCTCTGAAAAGACAATGGTGTCTCATTCAGCTTTAGCACTGGTTCAGTTCAATAACAGTGTAAAGTTAATGAATTATGAAACAAGTTTAATTCATTGATAATCAGCTCAAAATGTTGCAAAATTGGCCCTTTGCAGAGGATGAACATGTATAGGTGGGATACATTACGTCTTCTGGGGACACACATAAACCACTTGAGGTCCCTTTTCTTTAGTTTATAGCAAGTTGATAATCGCAAGCAACATGACGTGTCACATTTACCTTTGAATGACGAGTGGATGTGATGATGAAGACCGTCTGATTAACTCAGAGTAATCACAGATAATGGTGTCTTTCCCTTCTGAGACCTCAGTATTCAGTAAATCTGCAGGCCTCTTCCCTCCTCAGCGTGTGAGTGGCAGCAGAATTATTGGAATCGTTCAGAAGGTTGGAAAGGGGTGGAACTAATTGGCCAGAACTCGTTCTTTCACAGCACTCTTTCTCGTAAATCTGGAGTCTGATGGCAGTTCAGAAAAAAATGTGATGCTCTGTGGGATCTTGTTCTTTGTTCTTGATTTTTAAAATGAGGGACAAATAGATTTTCATCATAGACAATGTTTCTTTTTGGAAGCTTGCTCAAATAATATTTAAATATTTTAAATGTTCCACGGTATATAAAGTATAAAGTGACAATATAGTAAAGACATAATTATGAAAAATGAAGTGATTTCAAAAGTATAAATCACAACTGTAAATTGTCTTATTGGAGATTTTTAAAAATCACACTTGTGAGATATAAAATCGCACTTAGCAGATGCTGCAATTGTGAGATGCAAAGTCATACTGTGAGATATAAACTCAAGTATTTCTAGTTTAAAATATAAAACTGAAAAAAAAAAAGTTTTAAAGATTTAAATGTACAATAAATAAAGGGTGCAGATATAAGAAATAACATTGTAGTTCATACAGTCTTCGTACAAGTTTATTCAGTGAGGTATAAAGTCACAATAATGAGAAATAAAGTTTGATACTGTGTAAAGTCACAATTATCTTTTTCTATTTGTTTTTTTTGTTGTTGTTGTTGTTGTTGTTTGTTTGTTTGTTTGTTTTTGTTGTTGTTGTTGTTTTTCTGAGAGGTGTAAGCAGTCTTTAATAAAATTAAGTTTTTGTTTTATGTCTTAATGTGTCATGATGAGCCCTTTAGAAAATCTTCACTATTTGACATGCTTGACCGACTGACTGGCCTCACTGTTAAACTGTTTATTTGTACAGCTTTCATTTGGTGTCATAAAATCTGTCCACCAGAGAAGATTGATACACTTGAGCTGTGCACAAATAAAGTAGTAAAATGTGCTCTAGTGCCAGCTTTGCCACTGTTTAGAGGGCATCAGTCATAAGCCAGCACTTACCTGCTAACAATGATATATTTTTAAAAAATATATTTTATTATGTCAACACATTATTATATTATATTAATTATATTATATTATATTATACTATATTATATTATATTATATTATATTATATTATATTATATTATATTATATTATATTATATTATATTATATTATCCTTGTATTCTAATATTATGGGGCCCTCTTCTGGTGATCACATGCAGTTGCAATTAGACATTCTGTACTGTGAGTAACAAGTTTTACAGTGAGTAACTGAAATATTTATAAAAATATGCAGCCTAGATATGTTTGACAGATTTGATTAATAAATTTTGCAGAATATATGTGCTTTTAGTTGCATGGATACCTATAAATTCAAAAAAAAAAAAAAAAAAAAAGAAAAAGATATATTTAGATGTATTTTTTTATATATCATAAAACAAAAATAGAAATAAAGAAAATGAACCTATGGATAATAATAACAACAATTTTATTCTTTATTGGTGTGGTAAGATGACATTAGCAGAGTTGATAACATTTCTGTATTTGCTCAAATGAATAATAAAATATGTAAAGAAAGTTAGCTCTTTTGAATCAAAGCATGGTTCAAAGTAAAGACATTTTACAATTAAATTAAAGCAATCAAATAAAAGTAACCCTCTTTCTCCTATACATCTCTTATTTTTTCCCATTTCCCCATGGGTCACTTGCACTCTTTCCTGCGTTCTCATCCCCAGTCTGCATCATGTGGCTTAGATGTTGCATGGTACAGGTAGCGAACATACATCGGGGACTGTGAAGTACAGATAAATAACATATTTGGATGCCATATTTTTTCCTGGAAGAATTTGGGCTACTCATGTGAATGTAATTAACTCATTCATAAATAGGTAAATTCATATTTCAATATAATAATGTTAATTATAATTTCTCACCCAATGCGTATGCGGAGACGTGACCTAAAGGAGAAGGAAAAAAACAAACATAATTTTTTTTTCAATATTACTAGCACATCTGTATAACAAACAACATGAAAAAATAGACAAGTCAAGACACAATTACAGGACTTGGTATCATTTGTATACACTCAGAATTGTACTTGCAAGAATAAATTCTTTGATTAAATGTTGTTCCAATGATTCCGCATTAAAAAATTCAAGTAAACAAAAGCTGTGTTTTTGTTAGTGGGTACTTTATTTGCAGTCTTAGAATGTGATACAATGTTGTGTGGCGTATGTTAAAAATCTTTACATAAAATGATAAAAAAATAATAATAATAAAAGACATTTTATTTTACATTTTAAGCACTGTGGCAAATCCGTTCACTTAAAACACTGATTCAGTTCAATAATTATTTATTATAAAGTACCACCAAAAGACCAGAGCAACACATGTACAATAAAGGATTCAAGCATATTTTGATACCAACATACCAAAATCATTCCTGTTTTCAATGGTGAAAGAATAATGCAGTAAAACTATAAAGAATGCACTGGGATTCTCTCATTCAGGATCATGCTAATTTTTACATCTTCTTTCATTTCTTGCCATTTCCCTTTGGATCTCTGGCCGAGTCTCCAGCAACCTCAGTTCCAAGCTCTAGGGAAGTTCCCATGTTTCAACAAGGAACAAGTTGCCAGAAGACAAATCAAAGGGCTGAATCTAATCAGCATTATCTAATCAGAACTAATCAAAACTTCCAATAGAAAGAATTTGAAAAGAAAATTTCTTACATGACTTTTATTAAATTATTTTCTTGTAATTCATGTCTGTCAGAAAATATAAATTAGTGATAAGAAAGGGAATTTATCTTAGAAAGTTTCAGTATGAAAAAACAGCAATTCTCAATAAGTAAAATACATATTTTTTCATCATTAAAAAACTGATAGATCGTTTATATGCGATCTGCTAGAAATAATTTCTTATATGGCACAAGCTGTTTGGCCTCTGCTGATTCCGCAGTCTGTTATCTTACTTTTGTTTAACATTTAAATCGTTTGGTTCAGTGTTCGCTGTAAGCTGGTCCTGCTTTGTTCTATGAGACTTCATCTTAAACCCTCCACCTTCCCCAGCTCCACGTGTCTAGATCTGCTATGGGATTTATATATGCCTATTCATGCAGCAGCATATCTTATATGCTGACAGCAGTGTGTCTGTGTATTTATTAGCAGTAGCAAGTCCATTTTTACTGTTTACCACTGTTTATGAAAAGAGTACATTTCGTTATGTTTTATGAATAAATGAAGACATTTTTCTTCCCTTATTTAAGTAAAAGAAAATGAGCCCAACATGCGTAAGATGGTCAAAATTCTGCATATTCTCATCTAAAGTCAGTGTATGTGACCACTGCTTTCCCACCCCAGTCTGTTAACATCATTCACGCTGTTTTATTTAGTCATCATTAAGCATGTTTGTGTGTATTAATACCTGGTCTGATTGGTCTTACTATCTGTGATGTTCCCCTCTGTGACATTGAGAAAAGTCTTCACGTCAGATCCACTGCTGAAAATGTAGAAAAGTAGAATTTGGTCTTTTCTGACGACAACATTCCAAATATGCTTGAAAATGTCTTACCTTGTGCTATTAAGGGTAGGTGACCCGAGAGTGTAGCTGAGGATCAGAGAGCTGAGAGTCCAGACAAGAAACATGCTGCTGTTCATCACCAGCACTGACTTACTGAACAGAGTGAATGTGAATCAAGCAGATCAGAGCTGAATTAATTTCTCAGAGGATTCAAAAGCTCTTTAAATATGTTAAGTACCTGTATATGTGTGTGATTCCCACAGGTAAGAGCTGGTTTTGTCCTTGAATAAGACAGGGACAAACATTTAAAAGACAGACAGAGACGATTGATTAGATTTTATCAATGTTTCGTAGTATAAAGAGAGAAAATAAGTCGCCATATATAATATAAATCAATTCCAAGAGTCACAATGTTGGATGCTAATCATGGGAAAATGTCTGATTTTGGTCTGAAGTGTGTGGATATTCGTTTACTTACAAGGTCTTTTAACAAAGTTTGTTTTTAACATTTTATATTGAGAAAGAACATTCTGTCAGCCATATCTTTTGTCAATGTCAAACCACATAACTGGCTTAATTTATCTATTATCTGTTGTTTCAGGGCTGTAGATACATACTTTAAAGTAATCTTGTAAAATCCAAATAAGCTTCAGATCTTTATTAGCAAGGGTTTAAATAATGTTCTTCATGCTTGTTCAATGAACCATTATTGCAAATGCACCTGTGAAACAAGTGTAAACAAGTGTTTATGTTTTGATTTTTACGTTAAGAAATTTGCTGGAAATAAAGCTGTTGAATTTGATAGGACGTTTAATTTCTTCTTTCTTTCTTTCTTTTTGAGTGTATCTTACCTAAACACAACATACCTAATTAAATCCTGTTTTCACAGAATATTAAAGCAAACCTAAGATATCCGAGCCCATCACTTCACTGTATTGCAGTGCAACTTCCTCTTATATTCAGTTAAAACACCACTGGCTCGTTGATCATTCAGGATCAGGCTTCATTTCTTGCCAATTCCCATTGGATCACTGGTCATGTCCCCAGCAATCTCATTTCTAGTCTGTAGCAATGACCCCAGGTTCCAGAAGGAGCAAGTGGACAGAAGACAAAGCCTTCGGCTGAAATGAAAGAGAATCTCAGGCACCAAGAAATACTGAATGAGGATTTCAAATGGAATATTCTGTCCTTTTGTCAGTAAGGAAATTATTTAAAGGCCAATACAAATAGTGAATATGTTGTGTGTCAAAAAGAATGAAGGTGATACAGAGAATGACACAGGAATAATGAGACAGGAAGTTATTTGTTCTACTTTATGGTGACATTTCACTAGGCCGAAAACACAATGTAATTGTTATCAGTGTGATTATGAACAAAACAAGCATTCTTTGTATAATTAGTCTTTATGCTATGTCAGAAGGGCAGCATGCATTAATGAACTAATTAACAACTACAATGAAATAATTATTCCATTATTTTAAATGCAAATGTTAACAACTTTATTTTTAAATACAAGAAATACACAGCACATTATAGAATTAATATAGTGTTTATTTTTATATAAGCTACCAGTAAAAAGTTTTAGCATTCTGTAGGACTCTATGAGACTCTGAGGACTCTATGAGACTCTATGAAAGAACTGAGAGCCCAGACAAGACACATGCTGTTCATCACCAGCACTGACTTACTGAACAGAGTGAATGTGAATCAAACAGATCAGAGCTGAATTAAGCATATATATATAATTCCCCCGATCATTCTAAAGCTCTTTAATCTTTTTGGGATCTGAGTTGTGTGTGATTCCCACAAGCCGGAGTAGATTTTGTCCTTGAATGGGACAGGGACAGAGAAGAGTAATGTGACCTTATCAATGTTCTGATAACATTTTGATGCTAATTGTGTAAGAGACCCTGAACGATGAATAACTTGATGTCATCACGGTGTTTGGTAATTCTTAGACCTACAGTAAACTTTGATATATCAGTTTTTAGGTTTCAGTTAGACTTCCATGTGTGTGACAACCAGTGTTGGGCTTGTTACTCCAAAAATGAAATTTATTACTCGTTACTAGTTACTTTTTTCAAAAGTAATATTATTACTTTACTTATTACTTTCTGGCAACAGAAATGAGTTAAACTACTAGTAACATTACTTTTCCTTCACGCCCCACAGTAGTTGTAATTGTGTATCTTCCCCATAAAATTCTTCTATATTTCTGCCTTTCCATTTGACCAAAATCTACATTGAATCGCAGTCAGAAGTTATTATAAACACTCAATAGTGACTGATAGTGACTTTTTAGTAAAAGTGGTGTATTAATCGTCATGTGTAACATGAAGCTAAATGATTATATTTCATGAAGTATTTTATCAAAAGAAATCACATAAGTTCGTAAGATTTTTAATTGTAGTAATATAATTTATACCGGGATCAGAGGAATGTGGGTGGGCAAGCCATGTAATGCCAGAGTAAAGCCACATCTTACACATCTGTGTTCAGATCACCTTTTCTCCTGACAAAATCAGTGTAATGGCAATATTTCCATATTCAAAGCTTTCCTGATGCACTCGTGACTTCATGTGCCTGTGCGAGTCGTAAAAATTATGAAAGTAAATCTAGGAATTATTGGCTTGTTATATTTGAAATCAGTAGAGGTTGAGGCATCAAAAGTAATTAATGAGCTGTTTTATGGATGGTAACTGCAATATTATTACTGAAATCTTATTTGTAATTATTTACACTTGTAGTTACTGCAAAAAGTAATATTATTACTGTAACTAGTTACTGCCCAACACAGTGATAATATGATTTTCAGGAACTGGCACCAAAGCACTTCATTTTTCATTTCTTATGATTATTGACATCATGTGGTTTTACATTTAAAAATAAATAAATAATTAATATTCTATTATCTTTTAATATTTTATAGTTTTTTTATTTACTTTTTTGGCTTTTTATATTGTATACTAATATATTGTATAATAATATACTAATACATTACTAATATAATACTAAAATAATACAGATATTTTACTATTTTTTTAAACATCAGATATTAGTCACACAAAACTAAATAAAAGTGTCAGACTCCATTACTTTTAATAAACTGCAAGTCACAGCTCTGAAGACATAAGTTAACATATTTTAATAACATCCCACCATGTAAAGCTCTTTGCAGTGCTCAAAGTGTCAGCCAATACAATTAAAAAAAGTAAAACATAAATCATATTACAGTTACAGATGTCAGAGATCCAAAGATGTCCAGTTAAAGTTATTTGAGACAGATTTAAATGGGGTCCATAAGTGAACAGTGGTTTTGCAGTCCAGTATTGTTAGCTTTCAGATGAAAGAACTTAAAAATTAAAGGTATAAACAGTATTTATAATAAATTCTTTCAACTTAATATCTTGTGGTATATAATGTCTATTACACAATGGGTAAAATAGCACATATCTTTTTAGTCATTTTTATATATATATAATATAATTATATTGTATTATATATAACTTAATTATTATTAGGAGCACTGACAAAAACTTTCCTCTTCTTCAATCTTGGGAATGGCAAAATACACATCACAGAACATCACATTAACAACACATCATTATTTAATCTTTGTAATACGGGTTCCAGCTTCAGCAAGATGGTTGAGATCAAGAAGTAAAACTCGTTTACTCTCACGCCTGCCCAGGTCAGACCGTGACCCCACAGGGGTATCGGCTTATCGGAAGTCCTCTGCTGAAAACATGCCCTTGGCCCGGCGCAGGATGGAATCTTTGGAGGCGTCATATGGATGCTCTTTTGAAGGAATCTCCAGAACGGCCGGGATTGACTCCATGTGGGCATCTATAGCATCACCAATCATATCAACTATTAAATGTTTAATATGCAAAATTCACTGCGAGCCAGGAAACTCCTGGAAGTGAAAAACAAATAAAACATATAATAAAATTCTAAAAAAAAAAATAAAAAAACGACCAGTGTACTATAAATTATGTAAACTACTATTCTAAGTCAAAATTTGATTATTTGAAAACTACAGACAGACAGAAAGACAGACAGACAGAGAGACAGATAGACAGATAGATAGATAGATAGATAGATAGATAGATAGTGAGTGAGTGTGTGTGTGTGTGTGTGTGTGTGTGATAAACCTTATCACAATGATGAAACTTATTATAATAGGCAAAATCTCATACATATATGATTGTACAATTTTTATGGCTGTTATTTGGATTGACAGACAGCCAGACAGAGATAGATAGATAGATAGATAGATAGATAGATAGATAGATAGATAGATAGATAGATAGATAGATAGATAGATAGACAGACAGACAGATTTTGTGTGTGTGTGTGTGTGTGTGTGTGTGATAAACCTTATCACAATGATGAAACTTATTATAATAGGCAAAATCTCATACATATATGATTGCACAATTTTTTATGGCTGTTATTTGGATTGAAATAGGTATGATCTTAAATCATTCAGTCATCAAATCCTGTCTTACTTGAAGGTCTCCTCTATCTCTGTGATGCTAGTGTCCTTTTCCACCACCAAGAAATTGGGTTTTCGGTTTTTGTTCAGCTCTCCGATCCCTCCGAGGAGGAATCCGGTACATGTGTCTTCATCCCCTATAACGGCGATCAACTTCCCTCGTCCAGGCATTCTGTCTTTCTGCTTATATTTGCTCAAATGACAGACGGAATGGATGAAATGTTTCTTTTTCCGTCCTGCAGGATCATATGCTTTAATCAGCTGACTACTGGAGAGCTGCACTTCCGCTTTGACTAATCCGTCAGCACTGATCTGGGATCTGTGTGCTGCTCGTGCTGATCCTGAATCAGATTCTGTGCGTCAACAGCCTAAACACTGTCAGAATTCTGTAATCATAAAACATTCTAATCGTTCTGCGGATAGAGCACCTGTTGTAACGTTACATTTCCGGGCAGAAAAACATAAAAGTGATGTCAAATTTACAAGAAAAAGCAGTCTGCCTTCTGATACGACGTTATAAACACGCGACGCCTGCTTGTCAGTCACGTGAGGCGGGGTGTGAAGGAAGACAACAGTGTAAATTCAACTGCACAGCCTGAAAATGGTAAATATAAGGTTTACTATTGGTGCATTTGTCCAGCTTAATATTTATTTTGATGAAAAGGTTTTGATGTTGTGTGCGCATGCGTACGGAAAACAGAAAAGTGATAGAGATTGTAAATGATGTGATAAAATGAGCAGTAAGTTCTGACAAACCATTAGCCAGATGAGCTCTGCTGATGTTTATTTCCTGCACATCTTGTGTTGAATTGCAGACCACCGCTCTGACCCAAGGTTTGGAGAGAATACCCGATCAGATTGGGTATTTGGTTATTAGTGAGGAGGGTGTACTTGCGGTAAGTCCTTAAACATTTCATGTGCACTAAAGTTCATCACCTTACATGTTGCAACCACTTGACATAATGAGATGAAATGTGTTGAAAAACAAATTCCAATAGAATTGTCCAAGCAAATAGGACATTTTAATGTAATATATTATTTATATTAAATAAAAGTACACTTGTGTGTGAATATATATATATATATATATATATAGAGAGAGAGAGATAGAGAGAGAGAGAGAGAGAGAGTAAGATAGATAGATAGATCTTGTCCTGTTACAGTCCGCAGGAGAGCTGGAGAATGACGAACACACAGCAGGAGTCATCATGCAGATGGTCAGAACAGCTTGCCGTTTCAGATTGCATGGGACAGCTGAGCCCCCTTTCAAACGCATGTCAGGTAAGAAACATACATATTTTCATGTGGACCTCTACATCCCACATAGGTGAATCTCTTGAAGCCTGTCAGTAATGTGTTTGTCTATAATTTTTCATTTTTTCTTGATACAATTTCCCCTCATCTGTAATTACTGTAATATGTGTGTGTGTGTGTGTGTGTGTGTGTGTGTGTGTAGAGATATATATATATATATATATCAACTTATTTATAGCACATATATGCTTGCATAATTGTAATTAAAACTATGGTGTCCTGATTTCTATATTACTGTAAATTGTTTTTAAGATCTATGTAAATCTGTCACTTAGTAAATATCCTGATCCCATTATTATTATTATTTTTTTTTTATTTTTATTTTTTTCACAGTGATGTTTGAAGACTACGTTTATGCTGTGACCATCTCTGGACAGAAAGTTTTTGTAGTCAAAAGGCAGAACAACCAGCGGGAACCTGTTATCGTGTAGTAAAGAGGACAATATGGACTGATCTTACTTGTTATTACAAGCTCATAATGGTGCCCTCACATTGAAATGACCCAGCCATTACAACCATCTGATGTTTAGCACAATCACACTCAATTTCTTGTATAAAAGATTTAATTGCACCTATTCGGGGGTGGTGTCAGGTGTATTTGACCTGAGCCAGAGTAAGTTAATGGGTTTTTCTTGTACAATTACAATGTTACAAAGTGGTTAAGGGGTTAATCTGATGTCTTTTAATGCAGGAGTAAATTATGTCAATATTTAGCCCCCATTTATGCTTGACATTTACGGTATTACTGAAGATATAATATATGTGTATTTACCTTTAACCAATACAATCCATTAACCTATGGTTTCCTCATACAAATACAGGACCTGAAGGACCTGCTTATCGCAACATATTTTTATACAGGAATCATAATAGACTGGAATCATGTAAACAAACATGCATTAGCCACGGAAGCAGTTTGTCTTTGAGAATTTTACACTGGGTGTTATCATTTCATTAGAAGTTTCAGATTTCAGTGTGAGACCTTGTAGTGAGGTGTTATATGATTTTATTTTCCCTTGGTGAAAGCTGAAATTGAAGTGCACTGAATCCTTTTTACAGTCTATTTCCAAATGTGTTCAATTAACATGCTTGAAATCACATCTTTGAATAATTGCATTAACTGTAATATATTAAATAAAGTACTATGCATATTTTACTTTATTTTTTTGGTTTGTAGAAAGTAAAGCATTGAATTATTTTTGCTTGAAACAATAAATGCTGAATAATTAAATGTTATACTATAACCTTTATTTCAGAGATTAAATGTTTGTCGTGGTTTTACCATGCATATAGCTTAAACTGAATACTTAAAATATAAATAAATACATATAAAAATACATTTAAATGATTCCACTCATGAACATAATGTAGAACAAGAATAGTTTTTATTTTACTAACTTACCTGAATTGATAAAAGTGCTTTAGTCTGACATAATCTTGACTTAATGACCGGTACTGTATCATAATCATAACTGCTATTAAAATGTAATAGTCCTTCTTAAACTAGAAGGAAACTTGTTTTCCTATTATATAGTCAGGAATGAATTTATGAGTGTAATTTTGGAAATCACTCATCATTTCAGAAGTCCTTTATGTTTTTATCCCTGTCTTCCCCTAAAATAGAACAATATTTGCCTTAATCTTTCATCTTTGTTTTATAGCAATACATACTTATACTATACAAAGTCAAATGACTAATAAGATGATGAGGCTTTAAAAAAAAAGTAATATAAGGAAAGGTTGACAAAGAAAGGGGAAATTGAGAAGGGAATACAGAAAAATGCGTTAGAACAGGAACTGATTACAAAGTCCTAAATGTGAAGTTGAAACATACAAAGAACATTTCAACATTTCCTGTACTGCAACATATCATATGCTATTTATTTGCATCTGATTAGTGTTCCAGTGCATTAAGCAGTTCTTCGTTCTTAATAGTTTGATAGTTTTCATATTCTTTAGATAACCAGTCTAGTCCCTCATTGAGATCCGTTCCTTGGGTGGCACACGTGGCTTGAACATAACACTGCATGACAAAGAGGGAAATTTAGCAATTCCTCAACATTTGTAAAAGCAGAAGAGTAAGGAAGGAAGATGTACTGCTGTTAAGACACTTAGTAAACATTACAATAAACTCACAGTCCGGCTTGCCAGATTGTGGCAGGTCCTGCTTGTTAGCAAATATTTTTAACCGGACAACTCACATGATTATAATGTTTTCACGTATTTTAAGAGTACTCTGATGGTGTAAAATATTCCAGAATTATGATTATGAATGCTACAGTGACAGTAGGAGGCAGTAGTGCACTTTTAATTTTGCGAATCGCAGTTAAACACAACAAAGAAGAACCTTACCCTTTTTCCGAAATCAAGGTTATTATAGTTAAACTCCACTAAAACTAAAACAAAGAGACATTACTGAGAAAAACAAACAAAAAACAAAAATAAAATTGCGAATATGTTAAAGTTAAACTGAAAACAGAAAATCTAAAAAAAAATAATAATAATAAACATTTTAATTATTATTTAGTTATTTATTAAGATTTTGTCTAACGGTTCAATAAACTGTTTGAATTAAAAAAAAAAAACAACAACAGGGGAAAGCGGTAACTGATTATTATCGCACATGGGCTTTACAGGTTAATACGGCCACACCGGAATATCAAATAGCATACAATGCACTAAAAATGTGCCATTTGTTATACATAACTTTGCGTGTGTATTAAAAGATTTTGAAAGCAATGAGACTCCTTACGGTCGCATTCTAGAGTATAGGTGAAGTTTGGGAACCGAATTAACCACAACAAGCAAAGAACTGATATCCATATAATATTTATTATATGGATATTTTTATAAATAACATAAAAAAAATCTAATATTTTGCCATATAATATCGGTTTGTAATGCACTATTTTGTAATTCTCTTAAACTTTTAATTTTCACTCAAACGTCACTTCCCAACCAGGAAGCGACGGCTGCAAGTAAACAGGACACGTACTCGGGTAATGCGATATTTATTCCTTTAAATACGCTTATAAGAACAGAAAATGAAATTAACCGCACATTCTAAGGCGAGAAATATAGGATTGCATCAATTACAGTGAAGTAATACAGTCTCAATTTCTTCCATTCCTCATTTATTCCCTTTGCCAAATGTTGACCTCAGTATACAGCAGGAGTTGAAAGACAATTCTAAACAACTTCCAATAATAACTATTAATATTAATACCGTAACTTAGAAATATTAACAGTTTTTTTATTCACAGATGGGTCCAAATATCCTGAAACAGGATATGCAGGTGCAGCAGTATATATCCCAATGATTGATTTTTATATTAAGAAAAGAGTAACCAATCATTTGTCAGTATATGCAACAGAATTATTGGCAGTATTATTGGCCCTGCAGAGGATAGAGGAGAAGAAAATAAATAACACTGTCATTGCATCTCATAGCTACTCATCACATGAAAGTATAAGATCTGGCAGGTCATCGTTTAGGATGGATATTATAGTTGAGATATGCTGTATGATGTACAATATAAAAGTTATGGGTATATCTACACGTTTCTTTTGGGTCCCTGCTCATGTTGGTGTGGAGGGAAATGAGAAGGTGGATATTCTGGCTAAACAAACTCTAAGAATAAAGCAAGTAGATCTAAATCCCATTAATAAAACAGAAGCTAAATTACTCATTAGAACATATGAACAATTAGTATGGCTGGTATATTGGGATAACAATAAAACAGGTAGACATTTATATAATATATAAAAACGAGTCGGTGCTGGGAGGAGGGAGAGCAGAGTCGAAAGGAAGGAAGTATCCTAACTCATGAGAATGGGTCATACTGGACTTAACAGTACATTATATAAAACTGAAACGCCCAACTGGGGAATGCATTCACTGAAGCCAACTAGAAACAGTTGATCATGTACTACTTCATTGTAGGAAGTAGGCCTACAACAATGGGAGATGTCACCTTATTCAGTCATTTGAAGAAGGTAAAACGCCATGACTTTTAAATGAACTTTTTGTTTATTTATTTATTTTTTTCTAGTTTGTTTATTTGTTTTGCTTGGTTTTTATGTTTTATTTTCATGCTTTATACGAGCAAATATCCTGATCCATACTCCAGTCCAGTCGGTGGCGGTAATGCACCAATAAATTTGGTTGCCAAATGCCGCCAATAAACACCAAAGAAGAAGAAGCCACATTTTTTTTTAACATGTTTTGCACAGTGCTTTAGATCCAAATGTTATGATGTGGGATTTAAAGAGGTGCTATTATGCTTTTTTACTTTTTCAACTTTAGTTAGTCTGTAATGTTGCTGTTTGAGCATAAAAAAGATCTGCAAAGTTACAAAGCTCAAAGTCCAATTCAAAAGGAGATATTTTATTTAACAGAAACCACTTTTCAAAAACTACAACGAACGACTCGTTTGGACTACAATGCATCTTTTCCGGGATTTGTGATATCACAAAGATCGACGAATGGGATGAGACCTGGCTGAGCTGCACTAGAGAAGGCAACGAGTGTTATCACTATGTCGGAGACATGCTAGTGTTCCCAAGGCAGACGAGCTTAGAGTGGTTACAATCATCCGGGTTTAAATCGCACTCAAATTTGTTTGATTTTGACGCAATGTTTACGCTGAAGCTCACAGCAGGAGGCAATGGTAAGGAGCATGACATTTCCCGACCAGGCGCCGAGTGCTGCCAATCCCAACACACACTGGCCGAGCTAACCAATCACAGCACATTTAGTATTTCAGAAGGCAGGCCTTCATTTGATACAGGAACTATTCCAGCTGTTCATGCCAGACTGAGGAGAGATGTGATGTAATAATGTAAAATATGTGAAAAATAATGTTTTTTTTTGTTGTTTTTTTTAACAACCTACTATGACAGCATGTTCTAGTACACCCTCAAAACAAAATCAAGACCTTGTAAAAGAGCATAATAGGATCCCTTTAATATAAAGTATGTATTCTTACACCTTTACAACTTGCTAACTAGTTAAAGGCAACAATCAACAATATGAGCAATAAATATAGTCAGTATTTTCTTAAAATACCAGGGACAAGCAGTATCAAAGACTAACAACAAACACGAAAAAGTTTAATGTCAAATTATAAGTGTTTGTTTTATTTTCATTTTATAATTTGTGCTTTCCATAGATAATTCCGAAGTGTGAAACAAACATTACTCACAAAAGCATTTTGGAGATGTTTAGGTTTGAAGCAAACTCCAAATATCGTGTTTACTTTGCAGGTGGAGATCAAGTCAGAGAGTATGTAACCTGACTGACACTGATACACCATGGAGAAGTTCGGTATGAGCTTTGGTGGAGGCCCGAGCAAGAAGGAACTGCTGGAAACCATCGAAGTGCAGAAGAAACAGCTTGTGAAGTATCAGACCCGTTTTAAAGATGTTGTCAGAGCATACCAAAGCCTACTTAAGGAAAAAGAGGCGTTGGAAGCCAGCCTGAAGGTTCTGACCATTTCGCAGGAGGTCGATTTCAGCCAGCATGGTGATAACCTGTCGTTTGGTGGAGGTTCAGAAAATGCTGAACGACCTTTGCCTTCTGACCTTGGGGATGACCATTCTTCACTTCACAGTGAAGACAGCCTGGATACAGCAGCCTCTGCTGAAACTGCCACTAGCGTGACCAGCAACAGTACTAAAGGAGACCAAATAGAGGAGGACCAAAGCTGTTCTGTAGATGGAGCCACCACTGGGACTGTCGCAAGCGCGATGCCCCAGCAATCTGAGGAGGCGAGTGGGTCTGAAAGTGGTATTAGTTCCAGCAGCAGTGGATGTACGGAGACGCCGCCACCTGCAGTGGACACAGACCGCCGTGTCATCCAACTAAAGACGCAGCTGTCCACTCTGACCAGTTCCTTAGCCACCGTCACTCAAGAAAAGTCCAGAATGGAAGCTTCATTCCAGGCAGACAAGCGCAAGATGAAGCAGGAACTGGAGGAGCTGCAGGCCAGGATGGAGGAAGAGCAGAAGCAGCACCAGGTGGAGATTCAGAGCCTGCAGGAGCAGCTGGCAGAGAGCAAAGCCCGTGTCATCACCCAGCAGCACGAACGGGAGCAGGAGCAGGGAGATCATGCGCTCATGCTCCGAGAGCTCCAGAAACTCCTGCAAGAGGAGAGGGGACTGAGACAGGATGCCGAACTCAAACTGGAGGACGCGCGAGAGGCGTTGGCTGAAGCCATGCAGGCGGCCGACCGAGGGATAGATTATGAAACACAGCTTAAAGAGATCACTCAGGAACGAGAGGAGCTGAGGAAAAGCCTAAAGGCTGCAGCAGCGGAGAACAGCAAACCTGATCCACGTGTCGAGGAGCTCCAGCAAGAGATTGCAGAGCTCAAAGCTCACTTCAACCAGCAACTTCAGCAGGAAATTAGAAAGGTATATTTTGAAGAGGTCGTATCTTACAGTTCTGTATTGAAGTCCACGAAATGTTAGGTTTCCAGCATGTATTCATTCCACCCACTTGCTTAAACAGGCAGTTTTTCTACTTTTAATGTGAATATTGATGCACCCCTAGATAAACGTCTACTCACTTATTCTTAATTAATTATATATAATCAGTGTATTGCAGGGGTGTCCAGTCCTGCTACTGGATGGCCAATGTCCTGTCGAGTTTAGCTCCAATCTGCTTAAACACACCTGCCTGGAATTTTCTTGTTATCCTGAAGACCTTGATTAATTGGTTTAGGTCTGTTTAATTAAGATTGAATCTAAACTCTGCAGGATAGTCACCCTCCAGGAGCAGGATTGGACACCCCTGGTCTGTTGCAAATCTAAACGTTTATTCTAATTTCCTTCGTGTATCTTTGCAGGTGGCACAAGCAGATGAGCGTCTCCGAGAACAGGCACAAATGGAGGAAGCACGAGTCGCCAGCCTTGAGGAACGAGTGTCTGAGCTCTCCGAACTACTGGGTGCCTGCGAGAAGGCCAGACAGAAGGACCAACAAAACGCTCAGAGGCTGCGAGAACGCATCCTTCAACTTGACACTGAGAATAAAACCCTCGCCATCGCAGCAGTCAACAGATCAATGACCTCCGATCTAAACATCGATGACACCAACTTGAACGTGGACGTGTTGAAGGACAAACTCGAGAAGGTTAAGAAGTTACTCCTCCTTGCTGCGCAAAGATCTCAAGACCAGAGTCTGGACATCGAAAGGCTACTGGAAGGAAAAAAGGACCAGGAAGTCTCAGAGAGCGAGAAGGCTTCAGTTCTTCACTACCAGCAAGAGCTCCGGCAGCTTAGGGAGGAGTTTGAGCGCTACAAAATGAGGGCGCAGGGTGTTTTGAAAAACAAGAACACAAAAGATGGCAACCAGGCCAAAGAGTTAGAAGAAGCACGTGACCAGCTGGCCGAGCTCAAGGAGAAGTACATCAACCTTCGTATAATTTCCGACGAAGCGGAAGTCCAGCACAAACGGGACCTGGAGGAGCGGCAACAAGCGCTCGTAGTACTCCAGCAGACCCACAAACAGGAAGTCGAGAGGCTGGAGGCTCAACACAGGGAGAACTTCTTGCGGCTTGAGGAAGAGTTGCACAAACAGAGAGATCGCACCATGGCTCTTCTTGCAGAAAAAGACCTTGAGCTGGAGCGACTCCGGGCGACCACGGTGATCGGCTTTGGAAGGCAAGCTTCAAATAACAGTACAGCGGTAGAAGGAGGTGACCTAGAGGAAGCTGATCCAGAACAAGAAGAAAGCGACATTATTGCTCAAGCTCTCAAACTAGCTGGGCCCAACGAGCCGACTTTATTGTTGTACGCCGAACAGCTGGCCCGCAAGGAGGTGGATGTGGCCGCCTTGCGCAAGCAAAAGCATCGTCTTGAGGAAGACTTGCATCAACTACAAGGAAAGCTGATTGCTAATGGCGAGAGGCATGAAGAAGAGGTCGCTGAGCTACGGTGCCAGTTGGACAAGCGTATTCGGGACCAGGGGAGAGATGGGGCCAACCTTGAGTATCTCAAGAACGTCATATATAGGTTTCTCACGCTCCATGACACCAGAGGGCGCCAGCAGACGCTCACGGCCATTTTGACCATTTTGCACTTTAGTCCTCAAGAGAAACAAGCTGTGCTGAAGCAGCAACACCACAGTTGGTGGACGACAGGGATGAGATGATGCAAACGACTTGAGAAGAAAGACTTATGTGCTGACTTATGTACGGTTCTAATGTGCTGAGATAAATATTCATTTATTTTTACTGACCACTTTTTTTTGTGCAGTGTGAGAAGGTACCAAATAACAGGAGTAACAGTGTGGATATGTTTCCGATAATGACATATGTACTCCCAACTATTGCATGACAGGATACTACACAGTCTATGAATGGTTTGAATCCAGTATTGGATCATGTAATACAGTTAACCAATAATCCAGAACTTCCCTCCTGTGTGTGCAAAATAATTAGATTTTGACATTATTGTCATTGATTTTGTATAATAACTGGAGACGTAATGTAACACTATTTGGTTAATTTTAAAGGTTAACATCTACAGAAGGGGTTATGCCAAAGAAAATGTTTTTAAATAGCTCTAACAGGCTTTTTGAGGGAATCTAGCAAGTAATGCCTGCAGACAGCAGTACTTTTCATATACTGACACGAGGAAGTCCATGTATATATTTAACACACAAAGCTAATTCCAGGGTTCTTATTGGGATATGTATTATTAAAAAAAAAAATAATTAAAAATCAACAGTTGATATGAGTTTGTTAACCTATAGCAGTTTTTAATTTTATCTTAAGAAGGATGTGAGTTACTTTAACATCATACAGATTTTTTTATTTTTTTTTGTGGATATATTTTAGTTAGCTGTTTTTTCCTGACAGTCTAGGGCATTTGATGACTACACTGATATTCCTTTATATAAGATTTATATAATACATTATGCTTTTTTGAGAAAATTAATTACAGATCATTTTCACGCTTATCTTGGTTTGTCTTATAAATTTTATCAGTCAGGTAAATGTGTTTTCAATTTTGCCCTAAACAATAAACTATTTTGCTCTCTTCAGCATTTTATTTTAAATTAAATGAGTGTATTAATACAATATATACATGCTCAGTTAATCATTATTATTATATATTATAAAATATATTATTATTATATTAATATATTATGAAAACTACAGTATATTGAGGAATCTGCAATGTGTGTACCGGTACTTGCTATTAAAAACATAGGCACTCCTTGCATCATTTAAAACAGCGGCTGAATATGAAATACAATACTACTCTTTAATATTTCTGCAAATAAATAATCAGTAGTATGATATTTAAATTTAGACAGTATTTTCAGTCTTGGTCTTGGAGTTTCCCAGTTGCACATTTTGTATGTGGCTCCACTGCTACACTCAGTTAAGTTTATGAACACTACTAATAAGCAGACAAGTCAAATCAGGTGCATCACATCAGGACGTCTTCCCAAAATGTGCAGTGGTGAGGGGTTTCTCAAGGTCTGAGAAGCACATTTGAATAAGCATATGGCTAAAATATAATTTACATCCAAACACTTACTCTTAGTCTGTTCAAACATGTACTTTAATAAAAAATCCCAACCATAAAAACATAATATGGCTCAAACAAACATTTTATAATACTGCAGAAGTGCAAAATTTTAAAATGAAAC
This sequence comes from Cyprinus carpio, assembly GCF_018340385.1. Lineage (NCBI taxonomy): Eukaryota > Metazoa > Chordata > Actinopteri > Cypriniformes > Cyprinidae > Cyprinus > Cyprinus carpio. The sequence continues at coordinate 13,416,076 of NC_056575.1, forward strand.
TTAGAACCATTTCAATGAATGGAAAGAAAAATAATCAAACACAAAAATTGCAGAATAAGCACCTACACAAATTACAACTGAAAAAGTCAAAATATGGATAAAATCTTCAGCATGAGGTTCAAAACTGTGAATAGCACAACTAAAGAGAACAACCAACATTTCCTTTTCAAATAAGTTTCAGGTTGTATCAAAAAAAGGAACATTCATGACTGGCATACACATTATATACAGACGGAGCATCTTACTGTATACATGATTGTATTGCGTATTAATGGCACTGAATTTGACATTCTCCAATCACAAATCTGTTTATAAAACATAATTTAATTCTCTCATGTGACCAAGTTCACTGCCACTGCTCAGTCATTCATAAATCACGTTAAAATCTGTCTACTATTAGATAAATCTTAATCCAGAGTTTGTTAATCCAGCCCTAAATAAAACCAAATCTAAATTGTCAAAAAATTACCTGGACAGTCAGCTTCTAATATAAAAATAATAAAAACTGGCCAAACGATACAGTAGAGGTGTACCGAAGCAAAGGTAAAAGATCAGGTAGGTATAAAATAAATAAATACTAACCAAAAGTGCTGCAGTGTCTTTTATGGTCAGGTATGCCAATGTGCTTCAAAATGTCCCTAAATAATAACTAAAAACATCACTGGAATAAAAGCATTGATATTTAATAAATAATCATGAAAGCATCTTAAGTGAACATGTCATACATATTTATGAACTTCACCGCATGTGCTAAATACATGCTGCATATTCCAATTAAAAGTCAGTTTGTTCATCCTTTTATTAATCTATTTGACTAAACGTTGATTTATAAAATAAATGTCATGCAGTGCTAACTGACTGCAGGCTTTAAATACTTGTTCAAATGCATGTTAAAATTTAATTTCAGCAGACATCTAAAATCAGGTGTAAAGTCTATCTGAGGAATTAAAAATGATTTTAATCTAAGTATCAATGTTTTCTGTGTTCTTCATGTGTCATCTAGGACCTCATATAGCAGCAGTATCTGTTGTTTTTCTCCTGTACTGTACATCCAAAATGAAAGGCCTCTCAGGTAGTGTATGGGTTTACCAGAAGAAGAAACGTGGGTTGATACCTGTGCGGGTGTTATGGGTTCATATATAGCTGGTATATTCTAGACAGACAGTCTATGTATGTATCAGTGGATCTGCTGGTCGGAGTTGTTCACGTGGGTCTGATTGTCATTGTCTGTGTAATAATGTCTGTAGATCCTCTGGCAAGGAGCTGATGATAGTCTGGATGGACTGCTCTAATCTCTCCAGAAGTTCTTCTTTCACCGGAAGCTGGTGTTTTCGAGCTTTCATCTGGTAGGACATACAGAACAAGAGATGGAAGGCAAATGTTATATCATAAAACACAAATAATTCACTTTTATCCCCATCATATTCAAAAAGACGCAGCTTTTGACTGTTTTACTCACCAGTTTCTCCCGAAGCTTCAGGATGAGGTCAACAATCTCTACCTCTGATTTGTCTTTGTTCCATGTCAGCAGATCCTGAATTAGATGGAAAAAAAATAATAATAATGAGCCATTAAAGAGTAATTCATAAAGTAAAATTACAGTTATTATTTACTCACCCTCATCCTGTTCTGAACCTGTAGGGTTTCCTTTCTTCTGTGGAGCACAAAAGAAGGATTTCGGTCGCGCTTTTCCATGCTAACTAAAAACAGACTGAAATTTAAGTCGTTATTTACTGACAATCTTCACATCCTGTTATCTTTAGTTTCTTAAAGAAGTAGAGACACGAGCCAATCATTCCTTTGAGTTCCTTTAATAATCAGTTGATACTGAGTCGCAAAACCTGAATGATTTTTGAATGATTCATTCACGAAATGATTCAATGATCTAGTCACAATAGTTGACAGCAGACTGGAGGAGAAGATTCTGTGAATAACAACTTAAATTTCAGTCTGTTCCTCATTTTGTGATGATATAGTTAAAAAAAATGCACAGGGTAGGCCACCCCACTCACAACTGCTGCTTCGGTCTCTTTTTTTCTTGACAAGAATTGACTATTTAGACGCAGAACGTCTTTATGATCACATCAAACGGGAGACTTTTCAGGTGAGCACTCCAACTAACCCCTTTAGCACCAGGTGCTAGTCATATGAGCACGGAAATGGTAATGTAGCTACGTGCGCTGTAGCCTATATCATTTGATGTTAAAATGTGAAAGAAACGACGAGCATGTAATATTGTAGTTATTTCATCAGTTAAATCATGTAGTTACCAAAAAGGCGATTAAAGCTGCCTTAAAACTGTGCATGTAAGTATTTGTTATATATAAGTCACGTTTAAGAACATGTCTCTGAAATGCAGTGGTTTTCGAAACTGTCCTGGAGCAGCAGCATTGCCTCCCTCATCTGACACACCCGATTCAACTCATCAGCTCATTAGCACAGACTTTAAGACCTGAAGTGAATTAGAAAAGGTAAAGAGTTGTCAGAAAATACGATGCTTGTCAGATCCGCATCATGTTCAGCTCTTAAAGTAATAGCAGCCAATTTTTAAATAAATGTCTGTTAATCAAAGAACAAAAAAAAAAAAAAAAAAAAAAAGAGGAAATCAATAACTTTGGAGCTTTATTCATCTATATTTAATTTAGAATTTAATGTTTGATAACTTAAGTCAATTTCTGTATATTTCCTACTTGCTAAAGGGCACAGGTAGCTAAATATGACATTTATTTTAATGGGTTTATGTGAAGATCGTTTTAAGTTTACTTAAATTAGAAGTTATTTTTTAAATGCTAATAAATGTTAAAATCAGTAGCTCTGAATTATACTACTATAGTTAAATATTAGGGGGAAAAACATTTCATGGAGACATAATTAGTATTGGTATCAGTGATACTCGCCTTCAGTCATAAAAAAAGATGCCATTAAACAAATATTTAAAATATATTGTATGTTGCTTCTACATTAATTTGAATACTGAATGCAAAAATATTGCAATATGAAAGTATATTTAAAAAACTTTAATGTTAGGTGTGATTAATCAGGATTCATTTCAGAAAAAAAGCGCAATTAGTTTTTTTTAATCGACTGACAGAACTATTTTATATATTTTCAAATATAATTTATTAATGTAATGGCAAAGCTGAATTTTCTGCAGCTATTACTCCAGTCTTCAATGTCACATGATCCTTAAGAAGTCTCAAGAAACATTTAATATTATTATAAATGTTAAAAACAACTGTGGAGCTTACATCACATAATATTTTGTTTAGGATTTTTCTGATGAATAGAAAGTTCAAAAAACAGCATTTATTCGAAATAGATTTTTTGTAACATTATAAAATGTATTTACAGTAATTTCTCTTCAATTGGATGCATACTTGCTAAATAAAAGCATTAATTTCTTTCAAGAAAAAAAAAAACCTCTGGCTGACATCAAACCTTCGAACGGTAGTGTTAGTTATACAGACTACTGTTATTATCCTTATATGCTGTTTTATATGATGCTTTCGCATCCTTTTTGAAGCTTCAGAGTCTTTCTTTACATTTAGTGGAATTGCATGGAAAAGAGCGACCAGTTCAATTCCTCAGAATTCCTCTTTTTGTGTTAAACAGAAGAAAAAGTAATACAGGTTTGGAACGACTTGAGGGTGCATCATTTTTGGGTGAATGAATCCTTTAAACATTCTTTTATATGCACAAAAATTCTGAACTGATGATAATAATAATAATAAAACTTAAGAAGTAACGCAGAGACCGAATCCAGACCCAATATCATACTCACAGCTGCACAGATGGCCTCCAAATGAAGACATTCCACTTTCTGAGTCATCTCTCTGTGCCTGAGCCGATACCAGCCATCAAAGTTTGGTGAACGGAAGAAACGCCTGAAAGCCGCATATAAACATTTATTATATTATACAATTAACAATTAACAGGAAGTTTCAGTCTTCAGTTCGTGAATGCCCTGTGGGTTGCATTTCTCATCAAAGGAGCATAAGCCTCGGTAGATCGTACAGATTATTGATCCCAATAGGCTTTTGATGCTTTCAGGAAACTCTTTGTTACCTGTACAGGCCTGTCCAATCTCCTTTCAGTGTTAGCTGTGGCCCTGCTTGTTCCAGGGTCTTCATGAACTCATCCTGACTGAAGGACCGGATCTGAGGTGGGGTCTGAGACATACATACACAACTGTTTCATTGCCACTTGAATCCCAAGACTTCACTTTATATTTGAGGTCCAACATAATCAATCCCTCATATATGTCTTCTTAATCTGATCTACATCATCTTGAACCAACCTTCCATGGAGACATCGATCTCTGTGGCGGCATTAGGCTTTCCAAATATCGTTCCTACAGAAAAGAATGGGTGTGGCACTCAAGACTGCTTAGCGAATGAAATGAAACAGTTAAGCTGTCATTAAGCTCTGAACAAAGGTGCAAAAATATTTTTAAACTTGTTTTTACCAGCGGAAGAATGAAACTCTCCGTTTGCTCCAACAGATGCCGCCTCAAAATGGCACTCTGCACTTCTGATGGCCTTTTTTTCTGGATACCCTAAAAGTAAAAAATGAAAAACCAAAGCAAGGAGATCTACATCATGTTACTTTAAACTGAAATGTCAAGTTTTAAGAATGAAAATTTGTAGCCTACCTTTAAGAGTCGTTTAATGAAGGATTTGTCTTTGTGTAGGAAGGTCTTGTATGCCGTGTATATACCTTTATTGCATAGGAGAAAATTATATATGTGTGTGTGTGTGTGTGTGTGTGTGTGTGTGTATATACGCGTTCACGTTTTAGCACATAAGATTACTGTAAAGATTACTTGCGTACCTGTTTTTGTATCCAGTGTTTTTAACTTTGCCAGTTTCTTGACCTTCACTTGCTTTGGTAAATCACCTGCAGAAAAGACCTCTCTCAGACCTCTCTCATGTACAATATGCCAAAATCATATAGAATCAAAGGACTGTCTTGTTGCTAAAATGAATCATTATTTACCAGACATCTTCAGGTCTCCGAGGCGAATAATGTGTGGCCAGCAATGAAAGGTCTTTATAAAGAAAGGATTTGTGACACCAAGTATCACATTGGGCCTGAAAGCAGAAAATAGACTAAAGAGTCATATCCTGTGCCGCAAATGTTGTTTTCTACAGGGGTATTAAAGTAGCTTACATTTAGTCAAGGTTTCACCCAAAAATGAAAAAGGTGAATTTTTGAGGAATATCCTGGCTGCTGTTTTTTGGGGACTTTGTCAACTACTAAATGACAAAAAGCACCATAAAAGTCTTATAAAACTGGTCTATACTTTAATGTGTGCTATATTCCAAGCTTCCAAGTCATGATAGCTTTGCCGGAAGGAACAGGATGATGCCTTTTTGTTATTTTGCACCTTGACAGTTCCAGTCCCCACTCACTTTCATTATACGGAAAAGAATGGCTTTAATCATTCTTTAAACGTGATCGTTTGTGAAAGAAAATCACAAGTTTTGAAAGACATGATGGTGAATAAACAACTACAGTATTTTCATTTTTGGGTGAACTAAGGTGGCGTGTAAGTTTTTGCTTACGGAGCCTGAGTCCTGGTTGTGTACTCCTTGAATTCACTGTCATGAATGATGAACTATAATCCCCAAACCACACAATAGCGCAGATAGCCCAAAACACTAAACATAAAACATAAAAAAAACATAAAATATACACTAACAATAACAATTTTTTACCAATTACCAATTAACATTAGCAAGAAAATGTTTATATTTAAAACTCTTTTTATTTTGTAAGTTCCTAATAATAACTTTTGTTTATGTGTTTCTGGAAGGAGAGATTTAAGAACGCAATGTCCATACCTGACTAGGGCCAGCACAGTCTCCGAGGAGACGGTTGGAGAGGGTGCCATAACAACCACTGGCTCTCCTAGCAACATGAGCTCCCAGAGCATCTGCATGTGAATCAGGACTGACTGGAAACATCTGATTACATGAAGGTCAATTAGGACAGCTGTTAGTGACGGCTGTAAAATCAGATGGTTTAGTAATTACAGACATGTACAACCAGTGTAAAACTCACTTAAAAAGATCCAACTCGTGAACTGATGGAAGAACCGTGGGGGCAGGGAGCAGATTCTGCAAAAATGAAACCACATGTCAATCGTAAGTTTAAATAAAAGCATGTGTGCATGATTGTCATTGTATTATGTCCTCCTTTCTAGTCTAGAGGATTTGTGGGAGGAGCAACAAATTGGGGGCTCGTCCGGGTTTAGACGAGAATGAGCGTGCTCAGGATGGTATATCCTGAAGATAAGAAGATAATATATATATCCTCGGAAGATAAGCAGGGTCCACTTACGGCCATATCAACCAGAGCGCGCTCGATCTCGTCTGATCCCGGACGAGGGAGAGACAGAGGAGAGCACAGCACACAACACAAGGTGCAAGGCTTACATTTATAATTATTTTCAATCATAGTAAAATATGATATACTATCATAATAAAATATGGTAGGCACCTCTGTTTGTGGTTGTTTTACAGGGCTTCCTCCTGATGTTTCGACTTTTGGAGGAATTTGAACCTGCAAAACCAAAATCAACATTTGATAAACTGAACAGATGGCAGATTAATAACATAATTAGATAAGACATCAAATTGGTAAGACATCAAAAAACACCAAATAACATGCTAAAATGTATGAGAATGATATTCGTTCTGAAGAGTTTTTCCATCCATAATATTCTCACCTGCATCACCACACCCATTACAGGTAAGTTGAGTGTCTGTCCTGGTACTGGCGCTGGCCATTGGTCAATCTCATTACAGACTGAAAGATATTGACAAATATGATTGAGGATTTGAGATTTAAGACACCGTAATAAGTTGAGCTTACTGTTTGATATTTTAAAGGCAATATATGAGTGCCGGCATGCAAATGTTTGTTTCCTTGGGTGGTTTTCATGTGTATGTAACTCTTTACTGAATTACCCGGTTGGTTGATTTATGTACATACATAGACACATATTATATAAACACTACCATTCAAAAGTTTGGAGTAGGTAAGTTTTTTTCCGAAAGGGTAAGGTTCTCATCTCTCATGCTCATTAAGGCTGCATTTATTGGATCAAATATATTTTAAAATGTAATTGATTCCTATGATGGCAAAGCTGAATAATCAGTCTTTTTTTATTATTATCAACAATGAAAAAAATGCTTGCTCCCCAAAAAATTTTTTGTGGAGAAAAGATATTTTTTTTTTTTTTTTTTTTTTTTTTTTAAGTCAAGCCGGCCTCACCTGTCTCCAGACAAGGTTCGTGCTTTTCAAAGTACTCAGGAGCAATGACCTGCAGCAGCGAATGGAAAAGGTTCCCAAATGGCAGTCTGGACACCACCACCAGAGACTAGGGATATAGAAATTCACCACCATTACATCAAAATACAAAACAGTCATTTATTCCAGTGTGTTATTTGACCACAAGGACCTTGACTAAATATATTCAATTAAAGCATAAATTCTAAATAGACTGCAACAGCTCATGGTGAGAAACCAGAACAAACGTGTATCTTTCAGTTCAGTTACAAACCTTCTGAAAGTAGCCCCTTTTCACAGACGCATCTTTCACTTGCCTAAAATACACATACCCATGGAAATGTGCATGCTCCTTCTGAAAGACAGCACGATCATTTAAATGCACACTTTACAGGTCCAAAGCACATGTCAATCAGTTGAAATGTCTTAATTCAGAGCCAGTCTGTTTCTAACCTGCAGGGTCACAGGTGCATCCCTGTTGTACGCATCCTCGTGTCCAAACCAAGAGCTACTGCGGCCCACCGACTGCCGCAGTCTGAAGCTGAACTGCGTGTCCCCGAGGCATCCTGGGATAGACATGCACTCATGTGACTGAGCTGTAATGCTCATGTTTCAGCTGTTTATCATGAAAGCACTGATGAGATCAGCCTGTGCCAGCACATTACCTGAGTACGAGTCAGGAAACGATAAGTAACAGATGCTTGTTTTCTACAAGACAGAAGAAAGCGAAGGGTTTTAGTACTTGTAGCACATTTTGCTTTATATATTTACAACGCTGCTGCTGGAAAATAAATAAAATATCCACATCAAAATTCACCTCACCTCTTTCTCTGTGAGTTTGACATCATGGGGGTAAACGAGCTGATAACAACATAAAAGAATGTTAGAGATACAGTGATGCTGCTGTTGCTGTGGTTACTGTGGTGATGTCACAATCAGAATGATTCACTATTAGATTTTCTCCATAGTCAGATTAACGTTACTGCCGACTTGTAAAGCGTTATGCGTGTAACAAACAAATAAGCAAACAGATGTTAGGGGTACATGCACGTAATTTGTGTACCTCTATGGCTTGTCCGAGCTCGAGGTCGAAGGTAACGACGCACACACACTCGAGCCAGGCAGAGAAGCGCCACCACGGCACCGGTACCTCTGCGTTTGTCGCCGCAGTCTTCGATGGCCCTTCCAGAGAATCGGAGCTGTCAAATGGGTCCATTGTGACCTAAAAATCCATTTGAGAACCGCTTGCTTTTGTGAACAGTCGCGTCCTCGGTCATCGTTTAAGAACCGTCGTGGATAAACAGCGCCCTCGCGCGGGGAGGAATGATTTAACCCTCCTGCACGTGATATTGGCTCTCAAGAGGAAATCTCAAATAGGCTGACGCAAAATAATTAAAAGTCAGCAATATATATATATATATATATTTGTAATTTTAAGTGCTACGTTTTTATTTTGATTTCTATTTGAGAATCCCACTTGAGAACCAATATCGCACTGCAGCGTAAACACATTTTTAAGTTGCCCCCCTATTTATTACTGCTAATTCAACATACAGGAAGAAAGAAATAACAATTATTCCTCTATTTAGTTATTAAGCTTTCAAGCCAAAGTACAATGGGGAGCAATTTCATTCGAAATGAATAAGATATAAGATGTATAAGAGTGAGAATAAATTAGGAATTGTCCTATTAAAGAAGATGGGGGAAACGAACTGATGATTAAAGAATATCAAGCATGGTACTGATTCAAATAAAAGACAAGGCCTCTCAGCATGTGTCAGTGGATATATAATGCTTGTGGTATGACAACAGTCTCCAGTTTTCATTCTTCTTGTTATTTTAATCTATGCTCGTCTTGTCAAGGCTGGTGGAATGAACACGGGGATGCGCGCACTCGATGAGCAGGCAAGTAATCTGACAGCACGCGCACGCGCGCGTCTGTGACAGAATTTCGCCATTTTGAATACAAACACATGAACGATTTTTTATTTTCCGATCCCCGCCCCCCCCCTCCTCCCCTCTTTTTGCGCGTGAGCGGCCGAGATAACTCTACGTAGTGATTAAGAGCAGAGTAATTTTTTAAAAATTAATTTTATAAAGACAAGAGAGCGGAAAAACAACTTTGGGCAGAACGATGGCTTTGGGCAGATAGTTGGAAGCAAAACGCTCTCGTGGCAGCTGCGGGGTTTCACAGAGCGCGCGCCGCGCGGGGCAGCAGCAGCAGCAGCGCCACCGCTGCACGAGCCAGACCAGCACTAACCGACAACCAGCAGCCTGTCTGAAGACACTCACCGCGGGGGTAACGTTAAGCTCACATGCAAAGCCTGTTTACATGCGCAGATAGCACTGCCGGGGCCGACCCTCTCTGCGTTACGCAAAACCACGCTTGTTTATGAGTGTTTTGCTTAGAAAATGTGTCGTTTTAATTCTCTTCAGATGGGAAGAAACTTCTGTAAGAGAGACATTCAGCTGAAGTTAGCCTGACGAGCTAGCAAACAAACAAACCGAAAACATCCCATTCCTTAGCGGTAAATGAAGTCAAACGCACTTTGCATCTCTAGTAACCCATTTTGAACCATAACCGAGTGTTTATTCGAGTTGCTTCGGTCGAGTTTGGGGTTGTTTTGTAAATACGGAAACCAGTTTTGTCGTTAATATTAGCCGCTGATGCTAACGGTTGCTAGCGGGGCCCAGTTGTAAACATGTAACCGCCGAGATTTCCTGATGAAACTGTTATTCTGCGCTTAAAATCATCGTCCCACGTGTGAATTTGGTAGTAGTACGTCTTTTCCCGTCCCGGCTTTATAAGGTGTGAAAGCGATCTGGTATGTCATTGACGTCTGTTGTAAACATTTGATTGAAATCATGTTGTCATTAGCAGCCACATGAGTAATTCAGAAGTCAGTTCATCCTCTCCAGCTATTTAACTATTCAGTTGTAAAATACGATCGTTTAGTATGGCGACTGGAATCCCATTTGAAGTTTTGTAATGCATGAACCCCCCTCTGGGGGTCCAGGGGTCAGGACAAGAGGCAGCTTCTGGACAGTTGAGCAATCAGTGCCAGCTTATTTGACCTCAGCTGCTGTCAGAGATCTCATGCAACATCCCCGCTCGTATCTGTTGTGTGTGGCAGATTGTATTGTGTGCAGATGCGGCTGCCTGCTACTATTTTTGATGAACTGTAGATCAGAGGCATTCGCTTTCCTGTGTAGAGTTCATTGGGGAGTTCTCTACTTGTTATTGTCCCACTAAGCTCTGCACGTACACAGTCAGGTCCACATAAAAGAAGGAAACAAGTCCCCTTTTATTTTCTTTGGCTTTTTTTTTTGGCCACTTTTTTCAAAAATGAAGTGCTTCAGCTTGCACATCTGCAGATCAATGATATATATTCTTTCTGGTATGTCTTCTCTGTGTCATTTGTCATCAGATGAGTATGTAGTGCTCAAGGAAGCTGTTACCAGCTGCTGTTTTGAGGGTGCCATATGCACATGAGCTGTGGATTAGATGCACATTTTATTTAGGACGAAAGTGCGTTAACCTATTATTTTAACATCCTATAATTTGGTCTAAAGGTCAAAATTATGAAATTTCAGCAAAAATTTTCAGGCAAAAAAAGTCAATTGTCTAATGTCCGTAATGTAGGGTCTGTGTTGGTCAACGTGGCAAATCTTCAACTTGAACCTCCTTTTTCATTCTCCTGCAAAATTCCAGATCACACGCATTCCTATTGAAATGCATGTATTTTGCATGCAAAAATTCACCCCACAATGGTAAATGTGATGGCACTTAAAGGAAATGTTCACTCAAAATGCTGAAAACATACTCACCTTCAGGCCATCCAAGATGTTGAACAATTTGTTTAGTCATTGGAACAAGTTTTGAGATCACTTGTCCACCAATGGATCCTTTGCAGTGGATGGGTGCCATTAGAATGAGAGTCCAAACAAATGATAAAAATAACACAACAATCCACAGAAGTCCAGTTGAACAATAAACGTCTTGTGAAGTCAAAAGTTGTATGTTTGTAAAAAACAAATCCACCATTAAGGTGTTTTAACTTGAAACTATCACTTCCTGCCAAAATATGAGTCCTTAAGCCATAATAACGCCTTAACCCATAAATTCTTCCAGTGCAAAATTCCAACCCCTGTTGTCTTTTCATATCAAAATCCTCCAACATATTTGTTTAGAACTGTTTTGGACTCTTTTCGCTTGTAAACAGTGCTTATCTGTGCATACGTTTTTGACTTTTTGTTCTTTTGGAGAAAGCAAAATTGTGTATTGGAGACTCTTTAGCCGGAAGAAATGGTTGGAAGATAAAAATGTCTTAAAGATGGATTTGTTTATTACAAACATGCAGATTTTTGCTTCACGAGATCTTATTTGATGGACTGGAGTCATTTGGATTACTTGTGGATTATTGTGATGTTTTTATCAGCTCAAACACTACATTTTTTATCCAAATCTGTTCTGATGAAGAAACAAGTATAGGGGTAAGTCAATATGGGGTAAATTTGAGGAAGAGAGTGTAGATGTGCATTTTTTCACTGTTGGCAAGGAAATGACGTTTGTACAAACACTACATTTTCAGTTCACACGACCTTCTATATTTCTGATTTTAGTCTTTGCACAGTATATTGTGCTTCAAGGTTCCTAGACTATATGATGCAATGTGGTTTCATACATTACTGATATACTAACTTTTGTATTATTTGTTACATTAGTTCAAAGGGTTTTTCACGCTTTGCTTGCATTAGTTTTTGAACAGTTTGCATTTTCTCATTTTGTTTCCCCCTAGTGTCAGTCCGTCTGAGGCGTGTATTCGAGGAAGTCCTGGTGGGAAGTGGACCTCATGCAGATTAATGCTAGGTCATTCTGTGCTGTCTGCATTCTACCACTCAAATGCCTGTCTGCCTGTGGAGGAGGTGTAACTAAGGATTCACACATTTCATCAGCTGGTAAAAATATATTTATTTAACAAATTGTATTAATGTTCCAAAGCTTGAGTTCCTGAAGAGTCTTTTACATAGGCTTACTAACAGATCTCATATCTTTGAGTAAGCGAAGCCTATCAGGCTGTGTGAAATATATCGCCCAGGGTGTTATGCGTGGGTACCAGTCATGTTGTGGGAAAGGTCTGCTTTGTTCATGACCAGAATTGTTAGAAAATCTTCACAGCCCAGGTGATTTCAATCAGTACTGAAAGAAGGAAAGTTGCTCTTCATGTTCCAGTTGCTTAATGTTTTATTTTGAGAGGGATGTGTTAGTCGGATGCTTTAAAGGTCCATCAATTATTTTATCCACTTCCTTGTTTTTATGTTCTCCAGATTCTCTTTCATCATTTCCGATTTTGAAAACTAAGAACTCAATCAAAATTAAAAATGAATTCAAAATAACATAAGAAAACAACAGAGGGCAATCAATATCACATATTAAACAAAACTAAAGCTTTGACGATTTGAACACGGGCGATGATTAACTACTTTGAACACGATTTTGTGTAGCTTGTCAGTGAACTATGGCTCTGTGTAGTAAATGCCGCTCCATCTGAATGCACGTGCTGGAGATTAACTACTAATCACAGGAACGGCTTTACTGATGAGATCCGCATGAAAATCGCATTCGATTTTTTTGCACAGCCCTACCGTGAACTAGGCATGGGACGATAACCGGTTTCAAGGTTTACCACGGTTTTTGAAAAGTGATGGTTTCAAACCCACTCAGATTTTCCATTATACCGTTCCTGCGGTATGCACAGTTTTTTTTTTTTTATGTGTCATCAAAGACTGAAAGTGCAGGACTCCCTCAGTTGTGTGCAGCGAAGAGCATAACGAGCCACACGACCCCTCCTCGTCCGGTTGGTGCTAGCAGTCAGTGAGAGTCACCTGTGTGTGGGATGGCCGAAGGAGGTGAATCCCTGGAAGTTTTTATATTAAATTATTATTTTCCTTTTTTTTTATATTTATTAAAAGATAAAGTCTGCCGTATGGGAATTTTCGGGTAACGTAGACTTACCATGTTTCATACACAACGATGTTCCGTACAGCTGATATTTTAGCGCCGATCGCTAAATAAATACTTCCAGGTCGAACATAAACTGTGTCATCTTCATTTCTCCCTCTTTCACCCCAATCAAGACAGAGACCCACCTGCCGTTTGTTTCAGTGTTGAAATAAATACTATTTGGCTTGCTAACGTGGCAGATAACATGGCTATTTAAAGGGATAGTTCACCCAAAAATGAAAAATCTGTCATTAATTACTCACCCTCATATCCTTCGTTCATCTTCGGGAACATAAATAAAGATATTTTTGATGGAATCTGAGAGCTGTCTGACCCTGCATAGACAGCAACACAACTGAAATGTTCCCAAGTCCAGAAACGTAGCAAGGAGATCTGTAAAATAATCCTACGAGAGTTAGGCTATGAGAATAAAGCTACGAGAATACTTTGTGCGCAAAAGAAAAAAAACAATGACTTTATTTCTTTTGCGCACAAAAAGTATTCTCATAGCTTCGTATAATTGCAGATGAACCACTGATGTCACATGGATTATTTTACCTGTCCTCTGTCGAACCTCTGGGTTACAAGTCCAACTCTCTAACCATTAGGCCACGATATCAAGTTATCTTTGAATTTTGTGTTGGACAATGAGATATTTGAGTCAAAAAGGTTAGGCAATTTTGCTTGCCTGCATTTTGTTCAATGCATCAACCACCTTGGATTTTTATTTCATTGTGTTCGTTTTCATTCATAGTCTCAGCCTGGGATTGCCTTCTCTGCAATAGATCTCTGCATTAAATATTTCATTTTAAAATAAATAATCTGTGCATTTTAGTTATTTGTATTCATGTTATCTTCACTTTCATTTTTTTCTCTTTAGGCCTGGGCTTCCTGCTGCAGCAGCCACCGCCGCCATCATGTTCTGGAAGTTTGACCTGAACAACACCTCCCATATTGACCAGCTGCTGGATCGAGAGGGAGTAACTCTGAGAGAGTTGATGGAAGAGGAGGATGTCCTGCAGGAGTGCAAAGCACAGAACCGCAAACTCCTGCTCTTCCTCTCCAAGGATCACTGTATGCAGGAGCTGGTCACCCTTATTACAGAGGAGCCCCCTGCTGACCTGGAAGAGAAAACTCGCTTCAAGTAAGACAGAGACACGGCTTTGCGCCTTATTTTTGCTAGTTTTGACCAACCAGACATTGTAACTTTGCAGAAGACAGCACTTTAAGTGTTTATTCAATGCAAATAACCAATTACCTACATGTAAATATAGCTGGCAGTAAAAAGTATTTAGAGTGATACTGAGAATTGCAGAATTATGACGGGTATGGCATATGTGGTGTTCGTTGGTAGCCCTGCATGCTTTGAGCTCTTGGTTACGGGAGGACTAATAAAACTGACAGTGAAGATGTAGAAGTGAGAGGTGTGCATTTTAAAATGGCAAATGAAGGGGATGATGAAGAGGAGCAGAGGAAATGATTGCGTTGAAAGGTGATGTGTAACAACGAGTGTTGGGTACCGAAACCCGGTGCCTATGTAACCGGTATGTACTAACACCGAATAAGAATGCAGATTTCAGTGCCACTTAAATGCCTGAGCGATAGGTTGAAAATATTTGTCCTGGTTCTCCGAAATGGACATAAGAAGCATGGGCATCGATAGGTCATTATTAGCTGGGTTATAACGATTAGCTCCATCAACTGTACACAAATTCGTGATCACCTCAGAGTCAGTCCCCTTTAAATTTCATATGAAAATGGCGGCACCTGTATCATAAAAACCCAATCAATACCCAACCCTAGTAACAAGTCCTGCTTTCTGCAACTTTTATGTTTTAAATCAGAGTTGCTGTGTTTGTGAGGGTTGTATTGTTCAACATAAAATATATGAAAAACTCAAAGGCTTGAAGTTTTAGCGCTCTCTGTTGGGATCAAATGGTTAGAGAGAGAGAGAATCATTTGGTTCTTGTGTGTAGGAAGCAGAATCATTTGCTTTGAAATGAGTAAGCAGATTCACTCAAAATGTCTTTTCTCTCCGAGTATTGTAAAATGCTATTACATTGTGTGAAATATGTTCTCAGCTGCACTGATTCAGTTTTTTTTTGGTGATATTTTTGTCAAATGCAGAATCACACAATAGAATATAAGGCACTGAAGCAGAGCTTATTACCCTCTTTTGTGGCACAGACAACACTGCACCACTGAGTTGACCAGCATTTACTTTAATGCTATCTGAGTGACAGAATATAAGTAGTGCTACAGAGCAAATGTGTTACTTTTGAAATGCCTTCGTTGGAAACTCAGAAAGTGTTCATTGTTTGTAATGCTAAAGTCCAAGTCACCATAGACTGTTTTGGCCTGTTGCATTTGCTGTTTGATAGTGTTGTCACATGTAACGTGTAACTACTGTATTATAGACTTTTTGTTTGGTACGGTTTGTCCAGGTTTCCAAACATTGCCTGTGAGCTCCTGACCTCTGATGTGGCTCTTATCAATGATAAGCTGGGTGGAGATGAATCCCTTTTGGAGAAGCTCTACCACTTTCTGGAGCAGGAGCCACCCCTTAATCCCCTGCTGGCGTCTTTCTTCAGCAAAACCATCGGCAACTTGATTGCACGTAAAACAGACCAGGTATGCACATCTGATCCATACAGCTCAGAATATGAACGCATACACCAAATGGCAAAAAGGAAATAAGGGGGTTATTTGTTTGGTTTGTGTAGTTAGTAAGTTGTCTGTCATTGCACATGCAGGTAATCTCTTTCCTAAGGAAAAAACACAACTTTATCAGTCTGGTGCTGAATCACATTGATGCCTCGGCCATGATGGATCTTTTGCTGCGCCTCATCAGCTGTGTAGAGCCTGCCCTCTTGAGGATGGAGGTCCTCAATGTAAGCAAACTAATAATTAATTATATAAATGAGAATTAAGAGATTTCTACTTTTTAAGGGGACATTTTGTTCCTTTTCTTGTGTCCAACTATATCTGAATGCAATAACATGTTCTGTGTGAGTGGTTCCAAGTGTTGTTGACTCTACAAGTGAATTTGCAGGTTATATGCTGGTTAATCTTGTTCAAAAGTACTTAACCTTGATCTGCCTCTAGGAACCTGAATATTTTGTAGAAATGATACCTTTAAGGAACATTAATAAGTGATTCATCTGCTTAAGTAAGTAAATGTTATTTATATAGCACATTTAAACATAGCAAAGCTATCCAATGTGCTTAACAAAGTAAAGGAAAGCTAAATAAAGACAGAATAAAACTTTGAATTAAAAATGGTAATAGAAAGTGCAAGGGGGATGTCTAGAGACAGTTGATTCCACAGACGAGGGCAGCAACAGAAAAAGCTCCCTTAGTTTTTAAACAGGAACGAGGGACAGATAAAAGAGCCCTGTAAGAAGATCTTAAAAATCAGTTAGATGATAGAGGAGTAAGAAGGCCTTTAAGATAGGACAGGGCTTGGTCATTAAGTGCTTTAAAAACAAACAATACAATTTTAAACTGTATTCTAAAATGGACTGGAAGCCAATGAAGTGAAGCTAAAAATGGGGTGCTTAAATGAGACATTGACCTGCATTAAACTTGACTGTTATCTTCCAAGCCCTGGCTGAATCCCCACTACTCATTACGGGGGTGTGATTCTGATCTGTGAATGAATGTATTTGCAGTGGCTGAATGAAGAGAGACTCATCCAGAGACTCACAGAGCTCATGCACACAGGGCGAGATGAAGAGGTACAAAATATCACCCACTCTGCTAAACTTTTCACCTCCAGCCCACATGATTTCAGTTATTGAAGTTTAAAAAAAGGACTGAGTACATTCTTTTCCACTTTGTTGTTCTTCAGAGACAATCTAATGCATCCCAGACTCTTTGTGACATCATTCGACTTAGTCGAGACCAGGCCAATCAGCTGTCAGAGGTCACTGAACCAGACCCCTTACTCGCTGTATTGGAGTCGTAAGTGCCTCATTTGATTATCTAAGATCACAGTTGTGTAATGTAATGAGCCATGTGTAAAAATGTACACACTCAGTAAAGACTGCTGTTTTTGTATAAAATGCTGTTTTGGTTTTTTTTTTATCCACACATATTTGTCTTTATAGACAAGAGAATGTGTCGGAGCTTTTGAAGAACATGTTTGAAGGGGAAAGGACTGAAGCGTCTGTCGTCAATGGAACGCAAGTGCTTCTTACGTTACTGGAGTCACGAAGGTCAGGGTGAGTTCATCCATTAAAGGGCCTAATTAATCCTAAAATAAATAGTCATGCTTGGATGCTTGCTGTTCTTCCTCCTTTTTTTAATCTTTCTTTGACCTTCTGTTATCTCTGTGTCTGATGTTGTTAGGCTGGAGGGTCTGATGGACCTGTATTCTCAGGGATTTGAAAGGTCTTACACTGTCAACAGCAGTATTTTACGTGCTATTGAGCCTCATCTAAAGGACTTCCAGCAGCTCCTACTGAACCCTCCTACGGTACAAACACACACACACACACACACACAAGCAACTCCATCTGAGCATAAATGTCATCTCAGGGTTTTTGAACCATTTGTTCTAATTTTGTTTTTGTGTTAAGCTAAAGTTTGTTGCTCTGTTTCCAAGCTTAAGCTGCCTTGCTGCATGCATAACTGAAGTAAAACCTCATAAGTGACTGTTTTGGAACGCTTTACTTGGATGACAATCCTGTGTCACTTAAATAGCACTCTTCGCAAGAAGCTCATTGAGAAACTCAGATGAGTTAGTGTGTTTCTAAGCTAACAACATACTTCATTAGGTCTCAAAATACATAGCACACCCAAATATTTGAAGGAATTAACATTTTCAGGAAAGTCGGTATGAAAAGAATTCACCCTATTTGTAAATGCATGTTTTTGATCTTAATTTGAAAGATTCATCCATGCATGTAATTATTATTATTTTTATTTTTTTAATCAAAATGTTTTAAGTCAAGCTTCCTGTGAAATGGCAGACTTCTCTGACTAAACCACGCATCTTCACCGTTGAACGCAAGCTGACATAAATTTTTGAGTGCAATGCCCACATCTCAAAATCCAAGCAACAACGGATGAGTAGAACCAAGTTCCTGTCCTACATTTTTTTTTTCTTGTTGAATAATCTGTTGCTCAGATGAGCAATACCAGAGATACAATCAATTGTCTTTGAAGGTAACATAATACTGCTGCTGAACTTTGTGGAACAGCCTTCAGGAGCATCATTTTAATGATGCCATAAAGTGTGTCAGTTTTGTTGGCAGCACAATGAGTTCTGGAACAGAGCTTCTGGCTTAACAATCACTGTGCAATGCTGAGAGTGACATCCCTCTAACAATGTGTCAATCTCCCTCCATTTGCTGTGGAACAGAGAAGTGCAATACTCACTACAGTGGGCGTTCTGGAGCAGCCCCTGGGGAGCGCCCGCCTTCATGTGGCCAGACTGGTGGCTTCTCTTTTGCAGACTTGCGATCTCAGCATCTGCCAAGAGATCTGCAGACTCAACACCATGGACCTGCTGTTGGTAAATCACTTGCACACACACATCAAATATTGCAGACTCAACACTATGAGCTGGCTGTGGGTGGGCGATCTCGGTTTTCATTATTTGATTTTTTTTCTTTCCTCTCATTTCCTCTCTCTACCACTTTCTGGTTACAGGATTTATTCTTTAAATACACCTGGAATAATTTCTTGCACTTGCAAGTGGAGCTGTGTGTGGCATCCATCCTGAACCACTCTGCCCATTCAGACCACCAGAACCCAGGTCTGCAGAACCACGAGGAGAGACCTGCTACAGGCACAGGCAGCCAAGTGAATGAGGGAACACCGGGCCAGAACAGCACCTCAGACCCAGCAAACACGCCTATTCAAGATGCTCTCGTTACCAATGTAAGTCATGTGCTTTAGATCATATCTGTTTTTTATCATGACCACTTCCTTTTAGTGCCTGCTGTCATATTGGCTTAAGGAAACAATGTAGTGGACCTTGTTAGTGGTGGTCATGAATGCATGCACCACTTTTGCTGCTTAACACATACACTACTGTTCAAAAGTTTGGAGTCAGAAAGTTTTTTTTAAAAGAAATAAATACTTATATTCAGCAATGATGCAGTAAATTGTTTAAAAGTAACAGTAAGTGACTGTTTTTGCTGAATTTTTTATTAAATAAATCCAGCCATGGTGAGAAAAAAAAGACTTTTGAACTGTTCAAAAACATGAAAAAAATCTTACTGACCCCAAAATTTTGAACAATAATGTATTGCACATACTTTGGTTCAGGAATTTGAACAAACCACTGAGCCTAAGTATAAAAATTTGACCTGTGATTCATCCCCCACCATTTGTGCTACAGAAATGAATGATAGCTCAAGTCATGTGGTTTGCTGAGTAGAGGTCAGTTTTATTTGCTGCCTTATGTTCTTTTGTGTTTCTCTTTTCTTTTTTTCTTTTTTTTGGCTGTCCTTTTATCTACACTCTTGTGTGTTTCCTGTTGTTCATTATTCTCGATGTTTGGCTGTTTGCTTTCCTCAGCTCTTCCAGCATTGCCGGCTGGTGCAAAGGATTCTGGATGCTTGGGAGGAAAATGACAAAATCCAGTAAGAGCCTCTCATCTATTTGCTGTCATTGATTTATAAGCAGTGTGTCTCTGACACATGTGTGATACTCCCATGAAGCTCATCTTGATATCCTTTGTTGTTTCAGTATGTTTGTTGTCTGTTTGTTTCTGCTGTTGGCTGATTGTAGTTTCTCTACCTTCATCTCCAGGGCTGAAGGGGGAAGGCGGAGGGGAAATATGGGTCACCTGACAAGAATTGCAAACACGGTGGTTCAAAACCTGGAGAAGGGGCTGGCTCACTCTCAAATTAATGACCTAATTAAAGGTTTGTTGTGCAGGAATATGTCAAAAGAGCCACATATTTTATGAAATAATGATGCCTGAGATAGGAGTGTGATTACTGAGATCATAATCACTTGTATATCCACAGAGCTGCCAGAGGACTGCAGAGGCCGCTGGGAGGGTTTTGTGGGAGAGACCCTGAGAGAGACCAACAGGAGAAACACGGTGGATTTAGTAAGTAAAGCATTTACAAAAATTTCATTGCATTTATTGCACAGATGAATAATATTGGATTAGATTTTTACATGTAGTCAATGTAATGATCGTGTCTTTTTTTCCTTTCAAAATATGTTAAGAAAGAGTTACTACTGCAATAGATGATAATAGTCACTTTGATGCTGATTTCTGATTGGTTCTCATCCTGTGTTCCAGGTCAGTACCCATAACTTACACTCATCTAGTGAAGATGATGACATGGAGAGCCCCTTCCCCAATGATCTGTCCATCCAACAGGTTAGAAGCAACAAATAAATAGCCAGCATGAACCTGCTTTAATTTCCTTACAGCTGATTGGAAAACATTTAAGCAATTGTTTTTTTAACTTTCAGGCATTCTCTGATTACCAGATTCAGCAGATGACCGCCAACTTTGTGGATCAGTTTGGTTTTAATGATGAAGAGTTTAGTGAACATGATGAAAATATCAAGTGAGTGCAATATATAAATGTTTCTCATATCCAGTGGTAAGTGTTGCCATTTATATCAGAATGCTGCAGAGACATGGACTGATGTACAGTGCTGATATGTTTTTGTGGTAAAGATTGTCAGTATGATCTTTGAGAGACCTCTTTATATCTTGCAGTGCTGCATTCGATCGAATTGCTGAAATTAACTTCAATATAGATGCAGATGATCACAGTGTAAGTGTCTGCCACTGAAACATTGTCTATTATTCAAATGATCATTGAGCCCTGCTGTAAGCCGATGCTTTATTCGGATTGTTGTGCTCCTTTAGGCCAATGCTGCAGCTTTTGAAGCATGTTGTAAAGAAAGAATCCAGCAGTTCGATGACTGTGAGGAAGAGGAGGATATTTGGGATGAAAAAGAAATAAACTATGCAACACAAATCAAATCCAGATCGAGGTACAGCACATAGATGATATGCTTGAGGAAATAGATTCTCCCGTTTTGTTTATTGAATTCACATCCTCTATTTATTCTTTCCAGGTTCGGGGTGTCTGTTTCTTCAGATAGTTCACCCAAGAGTGCTGTGAGGAATGGGGGTGGAGGCCGCGGGTCGGCCTCTGAGGAAGAGGATGTTGAGGAAGAGGCCACTCATCAGCAGTCTGCAGCAGCTCAGGCTCAAAGTGAGTGCTACATCATCACCCACAACTCGGAATCTTTCAGGTGAATTTGTTCATTGAACATTATTTGTGCACAGATCCAGGCTGGACGGCGAGTTTTAGCGAAACAGAGGTGAGCTCCTCTAGCGCCTGGGGTGGTTCCCCTCAGCAGGAAGGTGAGGGTCCGCAGGACACAAACTGGGCATCTTTCACTGAGTTCCAGCCTTTCAGCAGGTAAAGAAGACTCCGCTTTAAAGAAAGTTGTGTAATGCTACATACGACACTGTTTTGGAATGTTTGTTAAAGTGAGGTAATATTGGTTGGTTTGGATGTTTGAATTATGGGAATACCTTTATCTGTGCTGATCCATTGGCTTTTACACTACAGCACAGATTCCAGCCAGACTGAGGGACAACCTCAACAAGGCCAAGAGAAAAAATGTGAGTATGCGGTGTTTGTGTCTGTCTAAATATTAACTCTGTTAATACACAACGTGGGAAGTAGTCGTTCACCGACACAGTTTTCCCCAAGATTTCTGTCTTAAATTTACCTGATGAAATGTTTAAAGTGGTACTATCTTGGGGAATCATATTTTCCTTGATTGTTAGAGTACTGTGAAAACATACTGTAACTTTTAGAACTCAAATCTAAATATACCTATTAAGAAATACATCATTCTAAAGTCCTTGACATCAGAAACTCCAAAACATTAACAAATAACCGCCTACATTTACATGGCAATGGCATGGTGCATTAATATGGATAAGGTAAATACACTAGAAAAACTAAGAGGGTTGAAATTTAGTTGTTATATTTTTTATTTTAATGTTTTTTTTTTTGCAGTGGCTGGCAGTGGTTCGGCTACTGGAGCGTGGGAAGGAAATCCTGGGCAAAAAGCCCCTCTGGTGGCCTCAGACAGCAGCTCGTCTGGAGGCTCAGACAGTGAAGAGGACCCTGGAGAAAATAAGACAGAGGGTTCCCCTAAAACACCTGCCAACCAGACAACAGCACCCATGAGGTAAGAACATGAGTGCATTACAGCAGCATTACAGTGTTTTAATGTAGTTCCAGAAAAAAAAGGTTTCTCATGACTTCAGGAAGAGAATAATATTTCCATTTTTAATTGATGACAGAAGACCTATAGTGTGATTATCGTTTAGTTATGCTCTCTAAACAAACCACTTAAATGGGAGAAAAATATGACAGACCAGATCGAAAAGTGAATCCCATTCGGGCTCGTTCCTATATGAAAGAACATTCATGACTTAAGGTGCGGTCACATTAACTGTAGTTTGGGGAATTTTCACAGACAAAATTCAGTCATTTCAATAGGAATCAATGCAGTCAGAAATATAGTGAGGTGAAAGATTTTGCAGGGTTCAAATTGGTTGTGAATTTGCCCTCTTTACCAACAGAAAGCTACTTGGTTTGAAAGTGATTTTGTTTTCATGCTTCATACATCGCTACACTATTGACTGTGGATGTTTTGTTTTTCCTACAAAATTTTTCTAATGTGACTGCACCTTTAGAATGACACTTACTCTACTGGTCCAAACAATTCAATCAAGTTTTGAATGATTTAAATGGATAGTTCACCCAGAAATGAAAATTACCCCATGATGTATTTGACTTTCTTCTTTCAGACAAATATAATCAAAGTTATATTCAAAAATGTCCTGGCTCTTCCAAGCTTTATAATGGCAGTGAAAAGTGCATCCATCCATCACAAAAGATCTCAAAACACCTACACATGACTAATAAAAACCTACTGAAACAAAACAAACCATAGGTTGGCATTCCAGCAGATGGCATAGGACGTAGCCACTATAATCTCTAGCATCCGGAAATTAGAGATTACGGTTTATAAAGTTTTTAATATTTTTCTTACACAAACGCTTGGAAGAGCCTGGGGATTTTTTAAAAACAACTCATTCATCTGAAAGAAGAAAGTCATGTACACCTAGAATGGACTGAGGGTGAATAAATCATGGGTTAATTTTCATTTTTGGGTGAACTATTCCTTTAATGATGAAGAGTGATCACTTTCAGTGTCGTAATTGTGAAAGCAATTTTGATTCCGTAAAGATGCAAAAGTATTTAGTGGTGAACGTTTGTGCGGCACTCTTTTCTGTGCAGCGAGGTGCCTACTGAAGCTCTGGAGAAGCTCAGCATCACAGACAAAAGTGAGTCTTCAGCGCCTACAGAAGAGTCGGATGCCACCACTGTGACGGAGATGAGGTAATAGTGAATGTGTATCAACCAGATGTTTTATGATAGCGCCTTCCACCCTCTCTTACTCTCTCTTATGCCTCTACAGAGTCGAAACACCTTCTTCAGCTGAGATCACACCTAACGGACCGGTCTGAAGGCTCTGGATAGGAGTCTGACCCAATCTCCGCCTCTTCCATTCTGAACCCCCAAACCTCAATACCACTTTTGGTGTTTAAATAAAGAATGCTGCCATGTTATTGGTCCTGGATACTGCCAATCAGCCCATAATTGGAGGAGGAAGCCAGGGGCATATAACACAAACCAGTAACCAGTACAGTGCTCAGAGGTGTTAGTCTTTTAATCCTTTCAACTATGTATGAGATATGCACAGTTTTAAATGTAGCAGTGACCGTGTGATTACAGGATCTGTCAGGACTTCTTTTTTTTCCTCGGTTTGTGTCCCTTCCTTAAGTTTTCTGGATTCGTTTTTTCGCTCTCAGCCTTGGATGGTAGGAAACAGGGATGTGAAGGTCCTAATTGGAAAGCACAGGCTCATCCTTCACGGGATAATGTTTGGAACATCCTCATGCAAAATCGAAAGCCTTGTTGTCTGACAACAGCCTCTGCAACAGTTTACTGTATGTTGAAGCACAACTGAAATGTTCTGTAATGCTTGTCACATTTCAGCGCAGGTCACCGCTCTGCCAAGTACACTTTTAAGATGATAAAAAAGAAAAAAACCTTATTATGGCCTAATCTTATTAAATCATGTATTTGAATGTTCTGAAGTGCTTTGGGGCGGAAGTGAATGACTTGATACTCTGACGTGGTGTCCACATTGGCACTAATGTTTAGCCATTTAATTTAAATTTGCCTCATTTGGAAACTAGACATTAATGGTGGGGGTGTGCCTATTTGATTTTTTTGGACTTTTTCATTGCATGCAAAACATTATTTATCATGCATATACAAGCAGCGTTTTTTTTTTTTTTTTTTTTTTTTTTTTTCTTTTCTTTTCTTTTTTTTTCTTCCGACAAAGTTCTAGGTAGGTTAAGACCTTCTGATTGTATTAAATTACATTTGTCCATTTTTTTCCCCTCCCCTCAGATCAACTGAACAGCTTCTACTTAATTTTCTAGTGCATTTCTCAAGCTTTCCAAAAATTGAATCATGGGTTTAAAGCAAAAAGCTTAAAGTAATCATAATAACCTTTGCCTTAAGTTACAAATCCTTCAAAATCCCTGTAACAGGATAGAAGGGTTTGCCTCAAAGCAGACAGGCTTTTTTTTTTTTCTTTCCTGTTTTTAAATGTCAGCTAGTCTCTAAAAAACTGCCCCCCAAAATGTTATTTGTATCCCTGTCCAACACCAATGCAGCATGTTTTTTTTCCCCCAGAGGCCAAAAAAAAACTCTAGTATTGTATGCCATATGAAATACTCCACAGGACAGTGTTATGCAGCTTTTTTTTTTCTTTTCTTTTTTAAAATCAGAACTCTTGATATATGCTGTCAGAAAGACTTTTTGAACTCGTCTCAGAACCTTCCAGTAGCTCTTGTTGGAAAAACCAAGATCCATCTCTTTTAATATTTCATCCTGAACATCATGTGTTTTCTTTTTTTCCCCCTCCGGGAATTCACATTTCACGTATCATATCTCTGCAAGCTTACTATGGTACCAAATCTGTTGGATTACAGGATTGGGATATTGCATTATTTATTTTGCACTTATTGAGGTGTTAGTGTGGAGATCTGTTCTCTCATCAAGCGTTGGAACGCCGTGTATTTTTTTAATTAGATTTTTTCTTCGCTCTTCATGATCTTTGCCTCTGGAGTATAAATCCTCCTTTGACTCTCATTGCTTCTTATATCTATGACATGTTCAAATAGGTTTGTTTCCAAAGCCAAAAGTGTGTATTTGCCTTTTTCTTCAACTGTTAAAAAAAATCTTATTTTTAACTTTAACCAATATTATTTTACATATTGTAGAGATTCTAATTTATGTGATCTTCAGCAACCAAAATATTGCTCTGTTCAATTCAGTTCATGTGTCTGGACTTTCTGTACATTTACAGCTATAGTTTGAGAGTATGAAGCCTTGCATTAATTTATCGAGGCAAGAGAAGCATGTTACAAAACCAGAGATATTGAACAGATTATGGCTGTATTATTGTTTTTTTTTTTTTTTTTTTTTTTTTTTTAAAAAAGCTGCAAAACGTTTATTTTAATTTTAATATGACTGTTCCGGGTTCGATTCTATTTATTACAACGTAAAATAATTTTGACTCGTTCCTTTACTTTAAGACGTTACTCTGGAATAAACTTTTAAATTTTCTGTATCTAAATTAAAGTTTTAGATGTTATTTGGATTTTAATTATGTTAATAAGGGCCAAGTGTGGCGCCCCTGTGGAATACTTGATTCTGATTGGCCAATCGCTGTCGCAAGTACGCTCATCCGGGTAACTGAATCCGCTCACTTTCCTGTCATACTAGAACATAAATGGCGCCCTCTTGCGTCTCTGTTATCACTTGTAGAAAAAATAATAATTCAGGTACAGAGATTTTAAATATATATTTATTGTTCGCGGGGTTTTTTCCCCCCTCACTGATAAATAGCGAGTTAGACCACAACCACGTCTTAAATATAACTCGTTTTGTGTTCAATGGAAAACTGAAAGAGGTCGAAATTATTCTGTGGTAACTGACAGCATCGAACCTGGAACATTGTTTGTACAGCTGTACAAGTCCCCTACAGTTCTCTCCCGCTCGAATACAGTGAGCTTGATTGGATTTCATGCACTTGTAAATAGAGGTTCTATATGTCCTTGCCATAATAATAATGCTGGGTTTGAGCAGGTGGAGGGGAAGGACACCTGCAGGATGAATGAATTAACAGTTAACGTTACCATGTTTCAGTCAGAGCACTTCCGGCTAGTCATTAGAATTAGTATAATGAGACAAGGAGTTTGTCAGAATTTAAGGTATTCATTGATGGCATAAAAAGTAGTTCTCAGCACATTGACATTTGTATAGACTGGGTCTGTACATTATATTGTTGCCTACATCAGTACCTATATATTTTGATATTTTCAGAATGGAATAAACCTGTTATTGAAAGAAATGATTTTCAGCAGTTACGCTGGCGGGGTGAAGTCTGCCATTGCTTTCTTGTGCAGCTGTGTACTTTGAAACCTTCTCTGGTCTTTTCTTAGGCTAATGAGAGCCGAATGGACGCCTTCCAAGAATCTACAGACTCCTTTATAAACACATGTACCATTTTGGATGTGTGTATCATGCTTTGATGAGGCAGAACAGATGCTAGGGTTATTATTGGGGGCTCCCAGCCTTAATCTAAACAGAGGTAAGACAAAAACCAGGAGTGAAGGCAACAACCATTTACTCAGCTTCATTTTAATATCAAACTTTTATTTTTGTTTTGTTTTGTTTTTCTACAAAAAAAAAAAAACTAGAGCCATTACAAAAGACTCTGCAATCACAAAATACACAGTTTACTTGATTTAAATTTAATTATGACTACATTAATCCTCAAAACAGCTTTACACATTAAGGCCATGCAACATCGATGATTTCAATCAAAACTCTAGAAAAATCTAGACAAAATCACTTGGGATATTTAAGTGTGGTAAATAAGGCACATAACTGGTCTTCTTATAAAAAAAAAATAATAATAATCCACAACTTCACAGTTAAAATCGTGCAGGGAATTATAAAATCATTGACTTTGCATTATAATTCCTCATTAATTATGGGACATTTTACTACCTGGTAGGAAAGGGCATACTCTTGACACTGCAGAAGGCACAGTTAGGAATAAAATCAGTTACTGTTAAATATTCATTGCTTGCTATGAACACTAATGTTATGTGTCCCAACTGACTATCAACACAATAACTGATGGAAATCTTTTGAAGTCCCTATTTGTAACAACATTACCAAACGCTAAGGATAAATGGCACAAAACAGGACACAGTAGTTTAAACAGTAGAAAGTCAAAACCTAAGACAAATCAATAACTCTTCGCACACCAAAAATATGGGATTAAAAAAAAAAAAAAAAAGATTCTTCATTATCTACCTTCAGGAATAAAGTCCAGCAGTCCAAATTGCCAGCAGAAAAATAAATATTTGAACCATAAAGAAATAAATACATTTTGGCGACAGAAGCCCTTAGCCATTTAACTTCAATCCAGTTTGATCAACATTTAGAGTGTCTTAGTGCAGTGATAAATATGAAACCCTCTCCCTACATTTTCTGGGAGAAAAAAAAAAAAAAAAAACATTCAACATTCATCTTTTCCTTATAACACTGGAGCTCACAAATGGACAACAACTTGCTTGTTTATGGACCAGTTAATAAAAAGATCTCCCACAGCCATGGATTGTTAAGAACGTGATTTCCAGGGCTGGAAAATTCACAACAATTAGTGAAGTTGTGGCTATTTCTATGGTGAATGTAAATTATTATAGTGATTTTAAGCTGTAAAATATTGACCTGTGAGTGCAATCCATTTAGTGATCGTGGACAACTGAAAGAAAAGTAATGGAAACTCACGGGTCAAAAGTACTGGGAATCCTGTAAAAGAAATACAAACATTGAGCAGCAAAAGCTCAGTAGCACTAACGGTAAGATTTAAAATACAGGAAGACCAACATCAAATTTAAAGTCTATTGTATTCTTAATTGCATCATTGTCAGTGCTAATCGAACGATACACCATTGCATATGTTAAACTTTGAATTCTTCAACCATCTCCAGGCTGTACGTGAAAATGCCAAATAATTTGAAATTCCTTCTACTGATGTTTTATGGGAATGCATCCTTCCATCTCCAAAACTTCAGGCCAGCCTTCATACTTGTTGGTCTCTGCATTGTTCTTGATATGCTGGAGACATAAGAGATGGTTTATTAGATATTTTAAAATATTATCCTAAAATGTAATATCCCAAAAGACAAAGACTATGATTGTCTACAATTCTCAGTGCTGCAAAAACACGTTGGTTTAGTAATTTGAAATTTAATATCTTTGGTTTAGTAATTTGAAACCAGAGCGCACGCACAAAAACACAAAAGAGCGTTTGAAATCAGATGACTTTGAGTGGGAAGGGAATCGAGTTGGTACTATTGGCACTGTAAAACCCCCACCCAAACAATTTTAAAAACTCAAATCTACATAAATCACACAAATGACCCATTTGAATTCAAAATGGTGAAATCCACCGAAATTCATTCCTGTACAAAGCAAATACCTGCTCAAAGGGACTCTTTGTCTTGATCCCTTTGCCCCCTACAAACACCCAATTATCTCTTAACCCACCAAAACCATCTATCAGATTTCTGGCCTCGTCGTTTAGCCTGTTCACACACACACACACACACACAAAAAACATTAATTAGACAACCCAATACAGATCTGTAAAAGTCTCCCCAAATATTTAGAGGAGTGACTCACTTTGTTGCAGGGTCATCAAAAGTGGCCATCATGACAATACTTCCATCTTCTATTTCCTTCAAGAATTTGATAAGCTGGTTCACATCTAGACAAGAAAAAATTTAAAAAGATTAACTTTTGCATGCCACTCAAAAGGAAATTTCTCTTATGACTACTTTTTTA
Source organism: Cyprinus carpio (assembly GCF_018340385.1). NCBI lineage: Eukaryota > Metazoa > Chordata > Actinopteri > Cypriniformes > Cyprinidae > Cyprinus > Cyprinus carpio. Next base: position 13,445,389 of record NC_056575.1, read on the forward strand.
GTGCAGTGGTTGACTGAGAGGCGAGAAGGCAGTCCTGCACCACTGTCTGAGGACAACATTACAATACAAATGTGACTGTATGCGTTTCGGCCTACATCTGAATGTGGTGTGAGTGATCAGACAACAAAACGGTTTGAATTGACTTCTTCCAGAAGTATTTTTTCCCATAGATTTTTAAAACGTCTTAATTAAAGCGCTATAAGCCATGAACCAAGCCAACCAGCTACGAGGAGAATACAAACTTATATTTAAAGCAAAAAAGTATATAAAAATGTGACAAAATGACTGTGTATCTAATGGCTTTAGTGAGGTGATCACCCAAGATGGATTTTAATACAACAAGGTTTAAACAGAGAAGCCAGATTGCTCCTACACATACAATACGCATAAATGTAAACAAGATCTAAGGTGTAGAAACAGATTTACCTCCAGACCACATGTCAAAGGAATCAGTCCTGATGAGCTCGCCGGTCTTCCCTGTAAAAAGACAGAGGATTAATACAGGCCAGCTTCTCTCAGTTGCCTACATACTGTCACTGTGTTCAGTTAAAAAGGTTTCTCTATCAATGTGTTTCCAAAGACAAAAAGGAGGCATACCATTGATCAAAGCAATGTTTATACCCCGTCCAACGTTGTTCTTTACTCCACTCATTAATCTGATAAAAGATAAAGAAGAAAGAGTTCAAATTCTTCATGCTTTATCTGAATTCAGGACATCCCCAGCCAATTAAAAAAAGTTCAGATTTGTATTTTTTTTCTATAGTGTTTATGCAAAAGTACAGCGTACTAAGAGATGCGTGTAAAACCTACACATTGTCCTGAAAACACATTTTCGGGCCGACAACGCTGGCTGCTCCGCTGGTGATCTTAAAGACAAAATGGTCCTCCGGACATGATTTAGAAAGGCCGCATTTGTGGTGCGGAGGCCTAGTGGCTGAAAACAACATCAATACATCCATAAACACAGATGTCTTTACTTTTTGAGATCTTGCCTTCCTTCTGACTGCACGATTTATTAATTGTTTATATTATTTACACATGCACCAGACATGTCTTCACGCTGAATTATGTCTTGTGACACATTTCTTAAGTAGATGAAGAGATAAAAAAAAAAAAAAAAAAGATCACACCCAAACAAACCCACAGTATCAAAGGACTAAAGTAAATGGCAGCTGCCCAACACATTTAATGTGACAACTTTGGAACACTGAATATCAAGAATCTAACACACCTAAGCCGTGTTTCCACCGCTGGAACTTTACCCAGGAACTAGGGACTTTGGGCTGGTACTCGGTGTGTTTCCACCACAGGAACCAGGATCTAAATAAAGTTCCGGGTAAAAAAAAATGCCCCTCAGAAAGTCCCTGCTCACGAGGTAGTACTTTTTCAAAGGTCTGGAACATTCGGGGTCGTGTCTTGGGCGCTAAACATGCTGATTGGTTGAGTTCACGCAGCATTGTAATTTCAACCACCATTTATTCGGATCATTTTCAAAATATTACTGTAACTGTGTCATGAAATGTAGTTTTAAAACTATTTCAGGTGAGAATGTAGTTGTTTAAAACTCAAAACTGTGGTTTATTTATAAAGATAGCGCCTATTTAAAAATGTATTTCACCGATTTCGGAGACGATCAGCTCCACGCGATCAGCGGGAGCTCAGTGCTCATGTTTACACCGAGAGCAGTCTTACCTCAGCTAGACCTTCTGACATTTGCCGCTGGCTCTGATGTCTCTTTAGTGGTTAAACATAAAATATAATTCATTTTGGGTAAATCTAACAGGTAATCTTTGGTCTTTATTCAATTTATCTATATGTTAAAATGAAAATAAAAAGAGTTAATTGATATAATATTTTGTTTCATTGTAATGTAAGCTGTATATATACACATTTCCCTGAAGTAAGGACATTTCTGTGGCTATTATGATGAAATGAAAACGAAAGGAGGCAGTGGTGTTTGAGATCATATTTCATCTTATTGTAAATATGCAGTGAGTAAAATTGCAGTAGCTAAGGCAAGCTGACTGATGTTCAAGTACGCTGCTGTTTGCAGAATTACCCTCACACTCCCGAGTCGAACTCGCAAAGTCCCAACTACCGAGCATGCAAGTCCGAAATTTGCGTACTTTGTATTGAGAAATGTGTGCAGACCTCCATCACCACACTATTTGCCTAATCTTCACGGTACTTTAGACCGCGGTGGAAACGCAGAAAGCAACAGGTCTGTGGGGGAAAATAGTTCCTGGGGAAAAAGGTTCCTGGTACAATTGTTCTGGGTAATTTCGGTGGAAACACGGCACTACATGCCATTCATATCATTTCTGGAAAGTTTCACCACTTAAGCAATTATTGATTTCTGCACATCTCCAATTTACATTTATTTATTCCCTCATTTGCATCGATACAGTTGTAATCAAAGGTTCAGGAGGGGCTTGTTCATCCAGTCCTGGGAACTCATTCACCATCTTCAATTCTCATTTGTAGTAAAATAAATAAATAAATAAATGTAATATGTACTCACGGACAGTCTCTGCAGGTGCATATCGTGCTGTAGAGAAACCGATGTCTATTAGCAAATAGCAGTGTGCCATGCCAAACACTTAAAAACGCTAAATCATTCTTTAACCAAACTAGTGTATTATCTTTACTAACAAAAGGCGTCTACAGTTTCAGCATCTACAGTTCTCTGTGTGTAAAGGAAGTTGCAGGAAATGGTTGCATGCATGAACTCACCAAGTACTTTGCCCAAATTAAAATTCACTCTGCTCTCCAAAAGCTCAAATGCCAGGAACACAGCTAGAAATAAGATAGAAACCAGCACTGCCAGTTTCAAAAGTCCTGTTAAAAAAAAAGGTTGCATATTCTTGAGTTTATGAAGTCCATAGTAATAGTTTTATATAATGTTACTTTTAGTGAGAAACAAAGTCTCATTTTCCAAATTATGTAGATTTTTTTCAGGAAATTCAATCAATAAATGCTGATTTGTCTCTCTTTGATGTGGCGTGACAGATCACTGCATAGGCGCTTCGGTTCAAACATGATCATCCCTTCCTCTTTACTATTAGTTTTAATGCGAAATAAACATGAATGAACATCTCATGCCTCATGTGATCGCTCAATCAGAGTTTCAGCCGTGGAAAGACGGCAATAAAAATGTCATGTAGCATTTAATTTATCTCAAGTCATTAGTCATTAGAAATTAAGTGCAAAGAAGAGCATTTGACAAAATATTAGATTATTCACATTATATTTTACTTTAACTGTTAGTGATGTCGTAATTATTTAATGTATGTTTAAATGAATCTGTTATGAAACAAGTTATGACAGCCATTATTTAAAGAACGAGACATTTGTTCAGTAAACCACTTTTAAATATAAAAAAGCAATTTTATGTTTAGTCTTCCCCCTGCTGTACCTAAACCGTACCGAACTGTGACATCGAAACCGAGACAGTGCCGAACTGTCATGTTTGTGCCCAATTCTGACCCCCCCCCCCCCACGACAGATTATTACCCCCCTAGTATTGGTAGGTTAAGAAGTAAGTGCTGGGGGAGGGGTTAGGATTAGGTAATCAGGTAGTGACTTCAACAAAAGGGGTAATCATTTGGCAGGCGGTCAAAATTGGGCACAACACCGTTACACCCCTAATTTCAACAGTTTTGTTCACTTTTACACACTTTACAATTGTTAGGATTTCTGCAATTATTCAGTCTTAAAGCAAAACTATTTTTTTGCACTGCTATATTACACATACATTACCACAACAAAGAGAAAACATTTGCCTTCGGTTACATGTAATATATACAGAATTCGTACTGAAAGAAAAGGAACAAACCTCCTGCTCGCATCATCCTGAGGGCTTTGCAAGCAGCAGTCACCACACTGAGATCCAGACACCTGAAATGAGATCAAATTCCTAAATATTCTTAACACAATACTCCTATTACCTACAGGAATTTACTCAACATAATCAGGATGATTGTGAAAAGTCACACAGCGAAACAATTGCCAGGCTTACTAACTTACATATATTTGGCTGATGACAGATTCATTATTAACATTTCATAACCTCATCTATTTGCGTTATCATATATTCTGACTAACTTGATTCAACTAAGCAAATATTTATTTTTTACTACTTTCAGCTCCGTTAAATAAACATATTTTACGTTTAACTCAACATCACAGAATTCTGTAATGTATTCAATTGTTTATGAATAAAATGCACAGTTTTTGTTTTCAACTCTTTCATAAGTCGGTTTAACGCAAACCAACATACAAGTTATACATTAATATACCTGTATCAGTCTTCACCTGTGGGGATGTCTGAAAATGACTTTGAGCCAATAAAATATTCAACAGAAAACTTAAGCTCTAACATGTAAACGATCACATAAATCCTGAAAACCTCTAATTATGTCTGAAAAAGATGCCAGAAGCGAACTGAAGGCGTGTTAGTGTTAAGTTTAGGTGTTAAGTTAGATGTCAGCAGAAAAAGTGATAGTAGCCATTAGCATAAGGTGAATATGCAAACAAAACACGGTAATAAACCTTGAAATAGATATATGATGTGAAGTCAAGTATATCATGTAACCCTACGAATATATTTGTAGACTGATATTGAGTAAAGAAGAGAATAGAAAGAAGTACCTGGTGCCACGGCGACACAGCGCTGAATATTCCCTCACATCCGGGTTTCGCTAGACAGGAGGAGCGTGCGTTTGTGCAGATGTGTACGTGTGTTTTGTGCATGTGGGGGCGTGTCCTACATGACGCCCGCCCATACTGCACATGGTTTTTAAAGGGATAGTTCACCCAAAAATGAAAATGTGATGTTTATCTGCTTACCCCCAGGGCATCCAAGATGTAGGTGACTTTGTTTCTTCAGTAGAACACAAACCAAGATTTTTAACATTTTTAAGATTTTTCTTGCAGTCTGTCAGTTTTTATTGTATGTTTTAGCCGTGATTCCCATCCACTTCCATTACAAGACTGACAGCCTGCAACGGTTTGTGTTAAAAATCCTAGTTTGTGTTCTACTGAAGAAACAAAGTCACCTACATCTTGGAATGCGCTGGGGGTAAGCAGATAAACATAAAATTTTCATTTTTGGTTGAACGATCCCTTTAAGCATAATTTGTTAAAATCTAGTCATACTGTACTAGTTCTAGCCTACATAGTTCAAACAGATGGCAATTTGGAATGATTGGAAAAATTCAAAAAGAATAGAATATTGTTTTTTAAAGACACTTGGGTTAAACTAAATTATGTTTAAATAGGAAATTATAGATATTTACTATAATATACATAGGCAATAGTCTGAAAAACACTCATTATATTTAGGCAATGCAATTCAAAGACAATTGTATAGGCTACATACTTTATTTTTGATATTGATATTTTATGTATTTTTTCCTATGCCCTGTATTGCTTAAATATTCTTGAATGTTGAGTGAGATGGGTGTTTTAGTGAAGATGTGTGAGTGTATGGTTCATGTTGGTGTGTAGTGTGGTATGTAGTGTATGTGTGAGAGTGTTTGTTAGTGAGGAGGTGTGAGGTGAGTGTATGCTCTGGTGAGGTGTGTGGTTTGTTTGTTTTCCAAGACAGACAACTGTTTGGTGTCTTTCTCGTTTGACATTTGTCTGTAGTAGTATTGTATATTAGCAATTCACTTCAAAAATCTTCAACAAAATCCTACAAAAAAAGATAGCACATATATAAATAAAAAAAAAAAAAAAAAAAAAAACTTATTTTTTTGTAATAATTATATACTAAACAATATACTTATTATGGTGTATTATGGGTAACACAATAATAATAGATGAAAAATATGAATAATAAAAAATAGGATGAGCATAAATAATTCAGACGTTTGAATGCATTTTAATTTATTTACAATTCAGTAAATACAGTAGATTGGTCTATTTGAAAATACATAGTCCCAAATTTCAAGGAGGATTGCCAGCAGCAGCCAGAGGGAATATGAATGATTCCAGTGCAAAAGACAGAGAGAGTAAAATTAAATTCACTCATAATGATTGCCTTCTGGTTCCTGTATAAGACACTTCATAGGACAAAATAAGAACTTGATATAATTTGCCTCGGTTTGAAAAATGTAGTTTTGCGTTTTTTCCAAGCGTTTATTGTCCATTTACAGTCCCTAGGTTTTGGGATTCATTTGAAATAATTCACACTTGTCTGCAAATCCTGAGTAGTTCCCAGAGATTAAATGTTGTTCATTCAATGAGATCCTAAAGAAGAAAAAAAAAAAAAAAGTCAGCAATCAACTACAAATAAATAAAAACAGACAAATTTAGTGGATAATATTGATAGATTCATCAAACTCACATCATCAGAATCCTCCTGGACTTGGAAACCATTTAGTTTGCTATTGGGGCTGCTGTCGTTGCTACCACACAGATCATCATCTTTGAGTCGCAGAACGGAAAAGCGATATGCAGGTGACCTGCAGGGGGCAGAATTTGACCAATAGAGAATCTGACTATTTCTTTCTTGTGCGAGAGATACCAAATGTGGCTTCAAATGGATGTAATAACCAGTGGAGGCCAGTCAGGTTTTATTATGTGATCTTACCTTTGCCTAAAGTTTATTCTCCTTGAAGTGATTATCAAAGCTGCAGTAATAACCAAACCAATGACCCCCACGCAAGTGCACACCACAATAAGAACCAGCATGCCCAACTGCAAATAGAAAGACAGTAAATGTATAATGTATCCGGTTCATCAACTATGTTTCTCATTTTGTATTCTTTTAAAGCTCTGATTCATTTATGAACGAAATTCATATTGACATTCAGAAATACAGCACTTTTCCTCATACTGGTTAAGCAAACTGTGCTCTTTATATTGTAACATACATGATAAGGGATTTTACTTCATGTTTGTTGGCCACTGTATAGTATATAATTACTGTCATGACAAATGGGCCACTCACTGATCTCACAGTATGCGAATTTGAGGAGGCTGGTAAAATGTCCTCCCCTTCTCTTCTTGGAGGGCTGAAACCTCCCTCACATTTATCACCAGGAATCTTACGATACCTGTTTAACACAGTGGTATGATTATAACTATTAAGTGTATGCGTGTGTGTTTTAATTTTTTTTTATATATATGGAAAATAAAGATATATTTCACCATCACCCTGTATTCTGAAGGTCTTCTACGTCCCCATTTAAGCTAATATACTGGGTTAGATTCAAGAAGTCAGGTTGTAGGAGACACTCCAAAGTGTTTTCATGCAGATAGAAACCATACTCGCTGTTGACAGGAGATATGTTCAGAAAACACTTTTGTTTGGCCACAAGCAGAAGTCCAAACCTCAGTGTGGTGCAATTTCTCCTACCACATATAGTCATCTCTAGTGCAAGGACAAGGGTGCTGCTGCCTGCTGACCACATATCCTCTCCCATTTCTACATGCTGACAGTTTCTTCAGTCTTCTAAATGTTTCTTTGTAGCCCAAGAGGCAACCGTCTGTTTCTGGGTCAGAGTCATAGTCAGAGTGCGCCAACCACTGCACATAGTCCTGTTCATCACCTAGGAACACAGAGAGATTGTAAACCTGTAGTTTTTACTAGAACTTTTTCATTCTTAAGGCAGTGACATGAAGGTGATGGGCTGGTTGGTAACAGAGATCACTTCGATTGGCTATTCAGCTTAGTGAACCAGTGCAAGCAAGAAAAATGGAAGTGATGAAAGCTGGTATGGAGAGTTATTTCCTCTTTCCTCTTTAGAATGTATGTGCTAGCTGCCCATTGGCTGTAGTCTTTGTGGTGTGTTCAAGTGCAATTTTTTGGTTCAGATGCAGGCGTTATGAGGCAACCACAGTTGGCTTTCGTCGCCACTATGATTTGTATCAAAGCTTTGATGATATAGTATAATACTTATTACAGTATTTAAAATTTGCCCATAATTCTTGAAATGTTTCTTACATTCTCTGGTGAGCAGGTGCTCAAAGTCTATGGTGACAGCCACCCATATGGGCTGATCATCATCATCTGGTCGGTAGCCGAAAATGCTGATATTCATTGTCTTAGTGCCTGGCTCGGATGCCAGTCCGGCCAAGAAGATCGGGTGGCTGGTGAAATTAAATATTTTCCAGCACTGTCCTTCATCTGTGGAAAACCTGAAAACATTCAGACACACAGTCATATATGACATTGACTACATATTACACATTTTTTCTTTTAGAACAAGAACAACGTGTAATACAACTGCAGGGCAAGTGATAGTGTGTTACTTTATTGAGCTGATCTGTCTGTCTCTATGCGCCTCCACAGCCACTATCAGGCCTCCAGAGTCTAGGATGGTGTAGTGGTGAGGTCCTCTCAGAGTCCCCCACCAGGTGTAACCTCCGTCCCCAGACACATACACATCCGGCCGAACCGCTGAAATGGAGTCACCGACACTACCTGCAGTAACATTCAACATTCAGACAAGTTTGAATGTTAAGTTGTGGAGATAGTTGGTAGGGACTAGTACCGTGAGCGATGACCAGACCAATGGCGGTAGGTTCAGAGAGAGGCAGCATGGGAGTGATTCCACTGAAGTGACTGTGCTCTCCATGGATATGCAGGTTACACTGGAACAGAAAACGAAAACATCACATGCACATATTTACAATAAGCTCTAAAGTCGTCATGACATGAAAAAATTAAACCGATGTATAGAACCAAGTCACTGTATCCAAGTAACCGATGTATTTTTTTTTTTTTCGAAATCCATTATCATATGTCTTGATTTTTTTTTGGTTTTAAGATAATTTGTCAAAAGGTCTGCTGTTTCAAAAATATTTTTAAACTTTAACTAATTAAATGCAATTTCTCAGAATTAATTCTGTTTCAAAAATATTTTGAAACTTTAACAAATTAAATGCAATTTCTCAGAATTAATTCCCCAGCGGTTACCTTTTTTGAGCTGTCTGAACAATTCACATTCTCTGGCTTCTTCAGAAATCTCCATCGCCTGCCTCTGTCGAACGAAATGACTGAACGAATGCGTCCATCTGTGGTCCAAAATGAGTTTGACATATTTTAGTAATGACATAAAAGCATCACCTATACAAGTGTGTTTAGAAATTTGCCACTTAATGCGATAGTTCACCCGCCGACAATGAAAATTCTGTCATCAGTTACTCAACCCCATAAGACTTCCATTCATCTTTGAAAGAAAAAACAAATGTAATTTTTTATGAAACCTGAGAGGTTTTTCCCGCTCCACTCCACTTAAACATTGACGCTTCAAAAAATTTGTATACATTGGTTTAATCCAAATCTCCCGAAGAGACACAATCGCTTTATATGATAATAGATTTAATTTAGGCTTTTTTCACACATGTGCATAAAGCACATCAAATATGGTAAACGGAAGCTGAAAGGTAATTTTCAATTCTGGGTGAACTAACCCTTTGGGCACCCTTTAAGACAAATAAACAACATGAAACAAACGTTCATACCCTCCTCCAGTATGTTGGTGAAATAGACTCCTCTCAAAGATGTAACGTTAGTGAAATCGCTCTTCCCCTCCCCGCCGAAAAGGTGGCGCTCCAGAGACTTCGAATACAGGATTCCACGGTCATCAGAGGTGTAGATTGTCCCAAAATATGTGTCTTCTGTAAGCATGTGAGATCACATCACATTCAAACACTCCGCTGACACTGCTTTCTCTCAGACGAGATAAGAGATCAGCCATAAGCCATCATTATTCACACACTTACACAGCAAACCCATCTAACCGGCTTCATGTGATAAAATGTGAATCGAACATCCAGTAAGAAACAGATCGACATGTAAAAAGCATGATGGGAAATAAGATAACTCTTCACATGTGCCATGGACTGTATGTCATACATACATGTAAATACAATGAGGGGTGTATTTGTGTCTAACTTTCCACTAGTGTGACAGCGGAGGCCTGACTGAAAGACTACATCATCTTCACTCTTATCTGTTTCTAGTGATCATCGCAGCAAAAAGACCTCCAGACTCGAAGATGAATAAGCGTACACACTGACCCAAAAGATTCTAGCATTCTATGATATGTCAACACAAAGTGGACCTCACGTGACAAGTCCAATCTATACACTGTTAAACTGACAGTGGTTGAGCTGTTAAATAATACAAATACTTTTCTTTTACACCTCTAACAGGATGGAGAAAATTAGAGGAAGTTAAAAAGCGTGAAACGGCACCTCCAGGGCTGTCCACATGCATGAAGATCATGTCCTCGTCGCCGTCCAAAACGGAGTAGAACTGCAAACAGACATCAAAAGTGAGTCAAACAGTTGCACACAGCTCTCCAGTCATGTCTGTGAGAGGCTGTGACAGGTTTCTTTTTTTTCTGCCAAATCAGCAGGGCCAACTCATACATTTCCCCAAACATATTTATGAAAATAAAACAATAATAAAAAAAAATACATTTTATTATATGAATTAATGATAAAGTAATACATTATTAATATAATCCAACTATTATAATTATTATATGTAATTATATTTAATTAAATAAATATAAATTTAAAAAATAAGTTATTGATAAAGTAACAAGATATTAATGCAATTCAATTATTATATTATTTATTGATTTATTGATGTTGCTATATTAATTATATTCATATAAAAAAAATCATATGTATTAAATATTTGTTATTTTCAATGCTATTATAATACATTATAAATTCTAAATACATTAATATATCAGTTTTATTATTTTATTAAAAGTGTGTTCGAACTTGTTTTATAACTAAATAATAGATGCATTATATCATTATTATCAATCATACATTATATCAATTAATACATTAATTAAAATGATTACATTACTATATTTATATTATTATTAATCAATAAATAACTTATAATTATTAATTAATTAATTATATTTATATATATATAGAGAGAGAGAGAGTTCAAACTTTGTGTGTTTTTCACACCTGCTCTGTAGTTGTTGATGGTAGCTGAGCTTTTTGTAAATGGTCACCCTGGTCCGAGGACACATAGATGACACGGGGAGAGGACTGTAAACACAACATCTCATAAATCAAGCATGCTTTGATTCTTACAGAAGGGAAAATGAAAAAGGGTGGGCAACATGGTGTGTGTTCATGTGGGTGAACACATGCTTGAGTGTGCATGTTGTCTGAGGTCCACACCAGTTTCTCCATGACAGAGGTAAACAGGAAGCCACCGATATATCTGAAGGAGAAGACGTTCTTGGCAATGGTGGTGAAAGTTTTGCCGAAATCCTGCGTCCGTCTTAGAATAAGCTCGCCTCGTCTTGCTGCCTCCACTGGTTCAAACCCAATTAATAGAGTTCATTCATTTATCATCAGTTTATAAGCATGGCCAGTTTTCTGTGTTGTACATAAAATGTATCTCATAGAACATTAATTATTTATGTCTAATGATTCTTTTAATATTATTTAATGAAAAAACCTAGATGAAATTACGCACCAGTTCCTTTTGGGCTGGAACTGAAGAAAAGAGTGATTCCAGACCCCCTTTGAAAGAAATAAAAAATGGAAACTGTATTTTAGTTACAGAATTTTTTTTTTTTTTCCCAATTAGAATATGTTTGAACTGTCTGATTGAAAAAAGTTATAGAAAATATTTTGAAAAAAATAAATAAATAAATAAAATAGATGATGACCATGTGAACGTGTGAACTCCTTCGTGAACTTTAGACCAACTGTTCCCAAAGTCTTGTGAGAGCCATAGCCCACCCTGAAAAGAGAGAGAGAATGTCAACAAACTGTCACAACTAATTCAAAATACTATCAAGGGGTGTAAGAAACCTGAATCACCTCACAAACTGTTAAGGGGGCTTGAAGGACTAGGAGGTAAAACCATACTCACGTCAATGCTGATGACCACAAGGTATTTTGGGTCCTGGTAGTGGAACTGAATGGCCTGTGCTGGATGGAATGGAAGCTGCACTGATCTGAACGTCACACCAGCATCTACTGACGTAAAAATGACTCCTCCTGGGGTCTCGGTGAAAGGCAGGTTGGCTGTTAGAATCACCTATAATGGTGACAAAAACGTTATATGCAATTTACTTATAAAACAATAAAGGACGGAAATCATAAAGAGGAGAAATTACAGTGTAGTTTTTTTTTTTTTTTTTTTGAGATGATGATAAAAGTCAGTTCCAAAGAACTAACACACAGCAGGATATTAGCTTCACACCAACCCACTTCAGAGGAAGTTATAAAAAGCGTGTGGTTTCATGTTAGTGATTGGTTTTAACACAAAGCGGCTGCTGTCAATAGTAATGTCTGTTAAAACCATGAGCTGTCATGAGACAATTGTAAATGCCGTGGTCTTTTGTCTGAACGGAATCTCTCTGGTGTCAGATAGAAAAATAAATATTTCTCACATACTGACAACAACGTACAATGAAAAAGTACTGAAAAAAGGGTCATACTACATCTAATAATATTATTAGTTATCAGAATTTGCCTCGCGAGAGATAAAGCCATGTTAGTACATTTATTTACCTGTTGAGGGTTCCCAGGTCCAGCACTTATCCCAAAGTCCTTCTTTATAAATGTGTTTTTAATGGCATGGGAGACATCATGAAAAGACTTTCCATAGTCTTCACTATAAAAAGATCCAGCTTATTAGTAAATAAGTCCAAACTGGCTGCATCTTTTAAGAAACAGCTGGCTATGACAATAAAAAGGGTGATTTTTGGCAGGTTTGAGATCAGCATCTGTGGCCGCTTAAAGGAAGCACCAGTAAAAGCCTGAATTGGTCACATTAGTCTACATCCAGGATGCCCGGTCCTGTTCCTGGAGATCTACCGTCATGCAGAGTTTAGCTCCAACCCTGATCAAACACACCGGAACCAGATCTTCAGGAGCACCTGACAATTACAGAATTACAGATTGCAGAGCTGAAGTCTGCAGGTAGATAGATCTCCAGGAACAGGGTTGGGGAGCTCTGGTCTACAACTGCACCACTGACCTCCTATAAAGACGTGATGAACCGCCTTCATAAAATGAGTCCGAGGGAGCGCTGAGTGTGGAAAGGACCAGGATTACCTGCGATGGACAGATAAAAGCATTCAGACCACCCCTGCATCATTTCTTTAAATAAAATAATAGAAAATCTTAAGATCAAAACTGACTGATTATGAATGAAAAATGAATACAGTGGTCATCCAGATTTCCCAGACAATGACCTTAGAGAACTTAGATGAGATAATGATTAGTTACTGGTAATCTTTAGATGATTTGGCAAGACTGGCTTACCCCAGTTCCATCTCCAACCCATGTGAGGGTAAAACTGGATCCATCATCACCATGAAACACAGTCTGGAAAAAGCCCAGAGGACAGAGTTGCACATATACTGATGGAAGTGGACGTTCCTGTTCTGATAGTTCACACACACACACACAAATCTCTATTCGGATTGATTGAACTTCAGTATGTCGTTCTCACCTCGTGTGTGTGGCTGAGCAGAAGCGCTTGGTCTTTGGATGACAGTGGAGACTTGCATGCTGTGAAATGCGCTTGTCCAGTCCAGGTGTCCCGTCTGTGTCTCGAGTGACCGCGTGCAGCCCGAGAGAAAGTCACCGTCCTCGCGTTGCGCTTCCCGTGAACGAACGCATCCTGTCCGAGGACAAGTAAGCACACACTACCCAATACGAGCAATGTCCAGTTCATGACTGTATGACAGATGACAAAGAAGCAAGATTCCTAATGCCTCGGAAGATGCGCGCGGGAGGAGGAGTGAGAGCCACTGTCCGGATTCCGACTCACTGCAGACTCAAGGCAAGTGTGTCAAAGCGATGTGAGCTGCAGCATATAGTTCCGAGTCAGCATGATGGCTAAATATTCTGCACAAGCCTATAATACCAAACAAAGCAACATTATGGGACATTATAGACGTGTACAGGGCATTTGGGCATCAGGTGGAGGATTTTGAGCATCAACGCGGCAGCATTTGAATAGTGTGCGTAAATTATAATTAAGATTTGGGTACATTTAGGCACGTGCATGGCTTTCATAGTACATGCCAACACACTCTTATAGCAATTCGTAACTATTTTACGTTTTGGCACATTCTTATGAATTGGTATGACTTCTTTAGGTTTACTGTTTACTCAGTTAGGAACTGGCATAAAGTTGGCTTGAAGTTGGACGTTCGATATTCGCAAATCTAGGGACCGTCTTTAAAGTTACATGCAAACTACTATACACTTCTCTAACGTCAATAGCATGCAAGGAGAATGACTAACAGTCATGAAAACAACTGTTAACTGTTCATCCAGGTGTCAACTATAATGCACACCTTTTATATATTTTTGATAATTATTCAAATAAACTGTAAATCATAAGTAAAATATTGCTACTTTCATATTACAAATGGACGTAAACACTCATTTAAAGCTCAATAGCATTTGAACAGAATGACTCACATTCATAAAACATACTGTTAAGTGTTCATCTGGTGTCAGCTATAATGCACACCTTTTATATTTTTTCATAATTATTTTCAAATAAACTGTAAATAATATGTAGAATATTGCTAATTTTCATTACCGAATGGGGCTCAAATGTAAAATATAATAATTTGCATAATTGAAAAAATAGCATTTGAACAGAATGACTCACATTCATAAAACATACTGTAAATTGTTCATCTTGGTGTCAACTATAATGCACACCATTCATATTTTCATAATTATTAAAATAAACTGTAAATCAAATGTAAAATATTGCTACTTTTCATTACCGAATGCACTTAAATACAAATTTAAAGCTCAATAGCATTTGAACAGAATTACTTACATTCATAAAACATACTGTAAATTGTTCATCTAGGTGTCAACTATAATGCACACCTTTCATATTTTTCAAAATTATTCAAATAAACTGTAAATCATATGTAGAATATTGTTCTTTTCATTACCGAATGGGCTTAAATGTAAAATATGCCATAATTTGAAGCTCAAAACACATTTGTAAATTGTTCATCAGAATGCTCACTCAAATAAACTGTAAATCATAAAACATACTTAAAGCTCATAATTAGGTGTCAACTATAATGCACACCATGACATATTTTTCAAAATTATTCAATAAAACTGTAAATCATATGTAGAATATCAATATTTTTCATGATTAAAATATGCCATAATTTAAGCTCAAAAAACCATTTGAACAGAATGACTCACTTTATAAAGCATACTGTAAATTGTTCATCTAGGTGTCAACTATAATGCACACCATTCATATTTTCATAATTATTCAAATAAACTGTAAATCATATGTAAAATATTGCTACTTTTCATTACCGAATGGGCTTAAATAAAACATGCCATATTAGCAATATGTTACATATGATTTACAGTTTATTTTATAATTATGAAAAATATGAAAGGTGTGCATTATGTTGACACCTAGATGAACACTTTACAGTATGTTTTATGAATGTAAGTAATTCTGTTCAAATGCTATTGAGCTTTAAATTTGTATTTAAGTGCATTCCGTAATGAAAAGTAGCAATATTTTACATATTGATTTACAGTTTATTTGAATAATTATAAAAAAAAATGAAAGGTGTGCTTTATAGCTGACACCTAGATGAACACTTTACAGTATGTTTTATGAAAGTGAGTCATTCTGTTCAAATGCTATTGAGCTTCAAATTATGGCATATTTTAATTTTGAGCCCATTCGGTAATGAAAATTAGCAATATTTTACATTTGATTTACAGTTTATTTTAATAATTATCCAAAAATATAAAAGGTGTGCATTATAGTTGACACCTGGATGAACAATCAGCAGTTGTTTTCATGACTGTTAGTCATTCTCCTTGCATGCTATTGACGTTAGAGAAGTGTATAGTAGTTTCGCATGTAACTTTAGAGACGGTCCCTAGATTTGCGAATATCGAACGTTCAACGTTCAAACTTTATGCCAGTGGTTTACCTGGGACCTCATGCTTACTTAAAATATCCTAAAATAAGTTTTTACACAAGTCAAATCGTATGAATCCTCAAAAAAGTAAAATAGTTACGTTTTCTCATTAGATTTTGGACCCTATGACAGTTCGTTGAGTTGTAACGTTATTAATTTAATTATTCGGTCACAAGTAAACAATAATAAAACGAGAGGATAATGATAAAATAAAAACAATAATAAAATAATAATAATAACCTGTTGGGGTGAGTGCTTTTAGAGACACATTCGTCAGTATTAAATCATTATTTTTTTACCATAATAAAAAATTCAGCCCTATTGAAAGCTTTTGTGATAAATGAATCTCAAGATCACAAATTACAAACAGTTTAATTTGTTTTTATTCGATTTTTTTTCCCCAAAAGATGAAAAGGTGTTGTCTTCTATTATAGATGCACACTTGGACTCATATAAAACATGGCTTCTCAGGTTTGAAACAAGTTACAGATCATTTTCAATATGTACAACAAAAACCCTGCAACACAAACCAACAATTTATGAAAGCTTTAGAAGCCCCTCCCCCCAGTTAAAAAAATATTGTCCCACTAGACAATTAATAAATAATGCAACAGGTTTTTCTGAAAACATCTCTGACCTTTCTGTTGCAAAACACTGCGAGTCGTTTCAAATAAAACAGCTCACAAATGTCACAGTATGTTCAGTTTTTGGCACATGGTGAATGTAATAACACAGGTAGTGGTCAAGAAAGGTCTGGAAGCACGTCCCGTGGGCTTGAGAGTCTCTCTCTGTCTCTGTCCAGAGGAGCA
Organism: Cyprinus carpio; assembly: GCF_018340385.1. Lineage (NCBI taxonomy): Eukaryota > Metazoa > Chordata > Actinopteri > Cypriniformes > Cyprinidae > Cyprinus > Cyprinus carpio. The sequence continues at coordinate 13,462,145 of NC_056575.1, forward strand.
GCCAGCTCTTCCAGCTGCTGTTGCTGACTGTTTTCCAACTCTTCCAAGCGTCTCCGCAGCACAGACAGCTCCCTCTGGTGCTGATCCTCCTGAGAGAGGAAATGCAGAAACAGATGAGTGGGATGAAGAGGGGAGGATGGGAAAGCAGCAGATGTATATCCTGGGTTTTGTTATGGCCGACAAAATAATATTCTACATTGTGGATGGGATGTTTGCAGACACCTGTATATTCGAGAAGATGGATTCTGCTGGGATGAGGAGGGATTGAGCAAGAGGGGTGGAGGAGGTCATCTGGTTGCCCAGCAACAGACGACGGAACTCATTGTGTCTCCTCTGCAGCTCCTTCAGACGCTTGCTGAGCTGAGCATGTTCTTCAGAGTATGAGGATTTCCTGAGTGCACACACACATAAATAGAAAAAATATCATATTATAAACACATGCATATATACATACATTATTCTCTATAGCAAAAGGCCCCTGATGGTGTTATAAACTGAAGATGGAAGTACTTTCTAGCTGTGCTTGCTTCAATTTCAAGTTCTTCTATCTTGGCTTCCAGGAGCTGAATCTTGTCTTGAAGTTTGTTTTCTTTCAGTTCTGTCATGGTTTTTCTCTGGATAAGAAAACAGACCAATAATGCACCTTTATAATAACAATAGTTGTGACAATAATTACAAAGAAATATAAAAGTACCACACAAAAACTTATAGATAGTTAACCTTTCATGCTCCAAAAAGAATATTGTAGAATTTAGACACTACCTTTTTCTGAGCAAATGCTGCCCTCTGCAAGCGCTCTTTGGCCTGGCTGTATTTCTCTCGTAGTTCTGCTTCTCCTTCCTGCAGTTTGTGTTTCTCCTCCAACCATTCCACCCGCCTTTCCTCCACCAACCTGTGACAATAAAACATCACTTAATTAAACAATTCACTGTTCACTATATTGTTACAATTTTTAGGCAATTTCCATGGAAAGAAAAGAGTCAAATCGCATTAACTATTAATAATAAAAAAAGATAAAAATAAAACAAATAATAATAATTGTAATAAAGAAGATAGGGATATACAAACAGGATAATTTACACACAGAAAGAAAAAAATCTATTTAGTGTTTAGAAACATTCAAGAAGTTGTCCTGTTCAGTTGAAAGTGAACAGGAAATGATGGGAGTAAGGGAGAAGTGGAGTCAGAAGTGGAGTCACTAGCTGGATTTGAGTCACATCACTTATAAACACCAAGAGTTAACATCAGTAATATTTGCTAAATATTAGGCCATGACTCTGATATATTCACATATGATAATATCAATTTTTTTTTTTTTTTTAGATGATTTAATATAGTTATCACCAAAAAAAAATCAAAACAATCATCTAATGTACCATTATCAACAAATCACCAATATTTGTAATTGCAGGGAAACATGTCTATCAAGCACTTTTATAAAAGTTGAATCTTGCTTTAAAATTGACATTTCATCTTACCAATCAACTCTACCTCAAGCCTCTAAACTGAAGAAATGCTAAATGGCACTTTTGATGCTCGCTCAGCAAGCTGTCAGCATTCTCTGAAATATTTTTGGTTCTCATTTGACAGTGACACTGGTATCCAGGTTACAATAAGGCGTACCTCTCGGCTTCCTGTTGGGTCCGTTCTATTTGTGTGCGAGTGCTCCGTAGCTCCTCTCTCACTCGCTCCAGACTTTCTCTCAGTCTGCTATTGGTGTCCAGCAGCTCACTCTCTGAGTGAGACAGGGTTCCTATCTGTAGATTCAGCTCAGCGTTTTGCTAATAAACACAATTTACAAAACAGATTATTTGAGTTACATGAAACCTCACGACTTCCATCTCTATATTCACAGTAATTTCACTTATTTTCCAGTGCTTACTCGTCTCAGGTCCGCGTTTTCTGCTCTTAAGCTTTCTAGCTCTTCCAGCTGTTGGCTCTGCTGCTGAACCTTGACTCTGTATCACAAGCATTCAGACAGGAAATCAACTTATTGATCAGAAATCATCTTACTTCATGCAGCTACTGAGCATTTAGCAATTTCTTCTCACTCAGTAGAAGTCAACATGAAATCAATATTAATGCGAACAATTCATCCATGTATGTTTTTATATATAATTATGTGGATGTTAAACTGAATCAAATGACCCTGAAGAAGCTTGCCTCAGATTTTGCAGTTCCTTACGAACAGACTCTTCCCCCAATTGTGCAGCTCGGAGACGCTCGTCCCACTCCTCTTTCTGAGAGCTCCCCGCTGCCTCCTGAAGAGCTCTCTGCTGTTCAAGCTCAGATAAACGATTCTCCAGCTCCAGCCTGATGACAATGAAATAAATACATTTGAATGTAGAAAATCCCATGAAGCTTTGAATCAGTCCCTCGTTTGATATTAATAATAGTGCTTACTTTTCTTCCTGAAGGGAAGCCATCTTGTGTATCTCGTCCTCTCTCGCCGCCTGAACCCTGCGCACCATCTCACGCTCTTTTTCAGATATCAACTCTTTATTTCTCTCCAACGCTGACTTCATGACCTCAATATCTGACTGTAGACCTAAGACAGAGAGAGAGACACTTATTATTGTAAAATAGGTTCCAAGAAAGTAAATGAAAGATGAAGATGTTTGTTTACCCTCTACTTGGCACTGCAGTGTATCTCGGTCTCTTTCTAGGTCTCCTTTGGCTCTGACACACTCTAGTTTTAAGTTACTCAACTCCAGTTTATGTGTGTGCTTCATCTCTTCAATCTGACCAAGAAAGCAAACACAATTGACGGGATATATTACTACAGATATAAAGCATGAGGAAATGTGGTGATAAAATCTGACTGGTCAAGTCACTCAGGCTGTATTCATGCACCTGACTGTTGAGTGAGTGGATCTCCCTTTCAGCTTTGTGCAGTTTGCCTGTGAGGAGTGTGTTTTGTTCCTGAGATAGACGGAGTTCACTTTCTGTCCGGTCCAACTGCATATGAATAGACTGCTTCTCTGCCTAAACACCAACAGATGGGGACAGAAACTGGCCTTCAAACGCCTTAATAAATATCTTTTTTTTTAATTTTTTTTTTTTTATGTGATATGTCAAATGTTGTGATATATACAAATCACATATATATATATATAAAAAAAAAACATTAAATGTGCTTATCTGATTATAGAATTTGTAAAAATATTTCAAATAAAATATTCAGAATGAAATAAATAGTTAATATAAAAACGGCAAAATCCTAAAACATGAATTGTGAATCAGAGACCTTTAATGTGGTCTCAAACTTTGGACTTCACAGTTCATAAATTATTTATGTTATACTTAATACATATTTATTATATATATTCTATTTTATTTTTTAAGATATTTCCAAAAAAAAAAAAAAAAAAAAAAGGGAAATTGCTGTGCTTAACAGATCAGTAAAAATGACTTAATTGCTTGAAATTTTCAAATGAAAAAAGCAGGATCAGCACTCACTTAAGCAGGAAAAGCAGGAAAAGCAGAAAAGCACTTATAATATTTTTTATTTTTTTATTATTGTACAAAAAGCAGGAATGCATCATCAAGCGGACAGCGTAGAAAGAGAGAGAGAGGAAATGGAATTTGGATATTGAGTAAATGTTTTTTTTTGCATCGTGAGCATGAGTATTATCAAATTTGTAATATCTATTAATATATATATATATATATATAAAGTATATATATATAACACTTTTTACACTGAACTTGCCTCATTTTCCTCATCAAATCTTATTTGTTATCAAAAATCTACAATGCTTCACTTTTATCCGCTCACCTCCAGGGCTTTCACTGCAGCCTGGGATTCAGCCAGCTGTCGAATCTGGATCCGCTGCACATTTTCAGCCTGAGCACCAGAGTTATTTCTCTCCGCCCTGAGTTCAGTGACCTCTGCCTCCAGGCCTTTGAGCCGCTGGTGGAGTTGAGCTTTCTCCCTCAGCAGGGCTTCAACCCGTTTCCCGTCCCGTGCCGGGTCTCCGCTCTGCAGCTGAGCAGCCAGATTCTCCTTATCACGCTCAAGTCGGGCCACCTGCACAATCACATATATAACACTCCTTCATAAACAAACACCGCTGGGTCAAAACTCAATTCAAATTGATAAAACATACATCAGCTTCATGCCGTATCCGCCTCTCCTCCAGGACTCGGACGTGCTCCTCTTTCTGGTGATCAAACTCGGACTTGAGGAAAGTGAGGTCATAACGGAGCTTATTATACTCAGACCTGTAATTCTCTGCTTCCTGTCACAGAGAGAAATAAAGAAGGACGTTTCAAGACTAAACTAGTAGATAGTGTGTTGTTTATAACGTGTAGGAAAGACAAAGCAATCATCTGTAATGGACGGGATTCTGGTGGTAGCATGTACTAAGGGGGTTATCATGGGAACAGGAGTTAATAGTTGTGGAGTGGGAGTCAGCTGGTGTGGAGGGGCATCTTTTACCTCCTGCAGTTTGTTGAAGCGTTCTCTGACGGGAGCCTCCAACTCCTGCTGCACCTGTGCTTTCAAGAGCTCCAGCCGCTGAGGGCTCAGCACCAAATACACGATCAACACAAAAGTGCTGCTTTGTCAGCAAAATGTCTAATTCAAGCATACATGTGTTTACGTATCTCTGCAGCTCCAAGATATATCCATAGCCATATATATATATATATGGTAATTGAAATTAACTGAAATAAAATATTAGGTGAAAAAAAATGAGAAATTGTCATGGCAACTAACTGAAATAAAGTGTAAAGTGGAAGTACTAAAATGACTAAAACTGAAATAAGATACAGCTAAATAGAAATAATAATAAAAAAAATAATAATAAAAATGACAAAAGCACATAACAAAATTACTAAAACTCAAATTTAAATTGAAAACTAAACTAAAAGCTAACCAAAATGCTACATGTATAAATAATAAAATGAAACTGGTTTATACTTAATATTTATTACTTAAAAAAAGCTTCATATGCATTTATAAAAAAGCTGATTGTATTGATTTCCATTTTGTCTGTTAGTATACTCTTTTGTAATTTCTACACATAATATAGACAAAGTATGGCGACCTGGTGAGAATATTAAATATAAGATGTAATTTGCTTAAATTTGTTTAATATTTTTCCTACTCTCCATATTTCCATTTGTGTTATTTCACAATTTTTAAATTAACATTTCACAATTATTCTAAAATGTGAAAAAACAAAGAATGAGTAGATGTGCCCAAACATTTTACTTGCATTTTAATAATTATTTATTAATGTGCAATAGCAATCAAATCATTGGAATTTTCATGAAACTTTAAATATTGTCATATATATTCACATCCAAATATATGAACGACTAGTATTATTAATTAGTAGTAACTAGTATGTAAGACTACAGTTTTATATACTACTTTTGAATGTCCAAATTGAGTCTACATGTTGCCTGTAAATGTAAAAAGTGTAAAGTGTACAGTAATGTGTACCTGCAGTCTGAGCTCCTCCAGCTCACGTGTTTTATCCAGCAGTTCACCTCTGAGCTCGGCCAGCAGCAGCTGCTGTTTCTCCTGAGCGACCTGACGATCACTGAGCAGGCGTTTCAGTTCACTCTGCGCCCGGGTGTATTCATCCTGCAGTCTGCACACACACACACACACACACACTTGCTCAGCTTAACCCAAAACAGCAGACACTGAAGTTAAACAGGATATCTTACAGTATATAGATATGCAGTATTCACTCACCTGGTGTGCTCCACTTTCAAGGTCTGGTAGTTGGTCTTGTGGTTCTCGCAGCGCATTCTCTCATCAATAAGCATTTTCTGGAGCTCCATATCGGAGCTGGTGAGTCCCATGGAGCCGCTCAGGAGGACTGCGGTCTTCCCACCTCCTCCCGCAGGCTCCAGGTTTGGGAACAGGGCAGATGACTGCCCTAACGCTGGAGGGTTCATCTGGTCCACAGCAGACAAAAAGAGCGAGGGAACAAAAGCAAAGGATTTTATACCAACCCCAGAAACCACTAAAACCTTAAAAGATCTCTAAATCAACACAAATGACTCCACTTCAGCCAACCCAAGTCAAGAGATGCAGTCATATCTCATCAGGAAGACTATTTTAAATCACTTGTGGGAGCCTAGTTAGCACGAACAAAGCATCTAATCAGTACATGTGCAGCACAAGAGTCCTTGTTGGCTCCTCTGCTCTCAAGTGATTAGAAGTGAAGCTCAGGCCGGTCTCAAGTGATTCCCTCTGTGTTGTAGAAACACCAGCACAAACACATAACGGCTTCACATGTTGTCCAAGCAACTGAGCCACTCGGGAAACGAGCCCAGCTCATTTAAAACAGCGCTAGATGAAGCATCTCGTGTTGTCTGTGACTGGAAGTCAGTGCATGGATGCTTTTAACTGCTGCTATACTGAAATGTCATGTAAACAGTGCATACTGCAGTTATTTCATAAATAAACACCTCTGCTAGGCGTAAAGTACTGCATGCGTTCAAAACGGTACAGAATATAATAATACATTCGTGCACTGGGGTACAAAGTAAATGATTTGAAAAGCTGTTGTAAAGTTACCTGATCCAACCAACATTGACAGCGACGCACTGTTACGTGTTGCTGATGGCGGCCAAAGTCGCCTTTCAAAATAAAAGACTCATTATTTCGACACTTCCCCTTATTTGTTCAAAATATTAGTTATTACATTTTATTTGCATATTTGTGTAATGTGCAATACGAAATCATTCGAATTTTCTTTCATTCATATATATATATATATATATATATATATATATATATATATATATATATATATATATATATATATATATATATTTTAATAGTTTATTATGCCTAACAATCTGTGGTCGAAATGGAGGAAAGAAAGGCATACGGGTTACGGGTTTGAAGTAACATGAGGATCCCTGTAGGCTAAATGTAGAATTTTCTATTTGGGGTGAACCATAGACCGTATAAAAAGGGGTGAACGTCGCAATATATGTTATTGCAATGCAATAACGCTTTAATGCCAGCAGAGGGAGGAAACTGACAGTATTTGAATTTTGTCATTCAATGCAATTTGTTCTGTCAAATTGTGTTCTTTACTGTCACATGGTATCCAGACAGATGCTTTCATTCATACAGACAACTCAGTGGTAATGCATAGGTAAGTTTTGGACCGGTAAAGGATAATATTATCTGCAGGACACAATAACCACAGTGAAAGCAGAGTTTATGCACCATGGTTGTTTTCAGGGTTTGTTTTTGTTTCCTATTTGAATCTGCATGGGTAGCGTCGTTGCTTCTCTTATAAAAATAAGATGTGTTGAGATTGGCGTGGGTGTTTTTATTTTGGCACTGCTATTCCTGAACCCCTTGATATCTTTGGGGATCAACCAGCCCTCATGCAGAGATTAAAGTTATTTATAGTTTTTGCTTAGTATTTTATCTTTAAAAGGACAAGAGAATAAGCCACTCCTGAAATAGACACTGCTTTTCCCACAGTTTATTATGTGTGAGTGAAGAGAAAGAAAGTGTTTTATTTTTTTTAACATGAACATTTATTCAGGTGCTCAGGGAAGTATGCTAAGTGCTTGTGGTGCTGTTAGACCAAAGCTACATTAATGCTTTCTGTATTTTCTTATTTTATAGCATAAATATTATCAAATGTAAAGCTGTGTAATGTAAAGGTGCTGTATTTTTTTTGGAATACCACACAAGTAATGTTACTATAATCTGGCTGATAGTTTTGAAATAACACATCTGTGCCAGCAGTAGTCCATCACACTAGCTTGCCGCGCCGCTCTCTTTAGCCAATCAGAAGCTTCTATGCCCGCCAATCTTCTCGCACTTTTGTTTGGAATTCACATATTTGCTCCCTCTTTCCTCCTATTAGCAAACTATGAAACAAAATAAATATCCCAAAACAAAATACATTCTAACTACAAAATCAACTCTACCATCTAGAGAATGAATTTTAGGTTATGAAGGTTATTTTGTCAGAGCCTGATAGCACCTCCCCTTCTGCTACTGTATGTAAGTAAAGCTAAAATGTTTATAGCACCCTTAATACAATAACCTGTTATCATCAAACTTTTTAAGTCTTTTAAGAAGTGAATTGGCCTTTATTGTACTATGTTGAATTTGTTTTTATGATTTATTTAAATAAATAAAAAAACATGTTTCCCATCATTGTGTGAATCAGCTTTCCATCTAAGTAAGCCTCTGTGGAAAAAGTAACAACACTCGCTGCTCTCATATTCTGCTCTGCATTGTGGGTCACAGTATGATGGTTGGTATGTACTCCCACTGAGAGCTTAACCAGCACCTCTGTTTACACTTACTCGGGGCATTTATCACTCAGACTTCTTGTCAGCTCTCCAAGAGGAACTCCACTGATGTCACAGTAGTGCAGTTATAATTGTTTCTCTTAGATAAAGCAAGTATTTGAATCTGTTGTCTTTTTATCACTTTCAAAAGATGAAAAATAAACCGAGACAGACATTTTCACTCAAATGCAAAAGAGTCCCCATATGGCCCCCCACCTGAGATTCCCCACATTTTTTTCTCATTGCATTCTCTCAAAGCAGTGACATAAACCGCAGAACTGTAATCTTCTTGCATCTGTTTCTTTTCAGACAGGATGGAGATAAAAATCCGGCCCTGGAGAAAAACTGATATTATTACGCTTTCCCTTCCCCCCCTCAGAAAAATGCCTTTCTAATGTTTCAGTCACTTATGGACAGTGTTCTATAGACATATACATCACAGTACTGACTTTGTGTGGATATACATATCTTCACTTTATAGACTGTACAGTTTCTTTTTGTGCTATATCTTGTTGGAGAACATATGGGCTCTAACTTGTGTGTAACACCATTGTGAGTGCCTTGCAGGGAAAGGGAAATTGTATTTATGCTTACATGAGCCTAAAATATACTCTATACAAGTATTTGAGAGATTTTATGTGTTGTTGAACCCGGAAATGTATCTGAATAAAAAAAATCACAACACTGCTGTAGGCACTGCACAGCATCAACATAAGTGGCACTATATTTCGCCTCTTCAAGCCAACTATTGTCATGGTGGAGCAACAGATCGAGTTAGTTAAATTGAATAAAATTGTCGCATACCAAAACACGGGCTACTCAAATAAATGAATAATTTCAGGTGTGTGAATGATGAGAAAATTATGAAATTGTTTATTTTTAGATGAACTATCACTTTACGCATTTGTGACTGTGTGCGTATAGATAACGGACAAACATCAGACTCATCAGTGAATTAAAAAAAAAGTACTTTTATTTATCATGATTCAATTTACAAAATTCTCATTAAAAAAACACTAGAAAAAACGTAAACGTTCTGACTGAACTGAATGAATTTGCGAATGTGACAGCATATTAAAGTTTCATCTCTCATACAGTTTGCTGGGAAACAATTTTGTTCACGAGCAGCGTCAACGTTTCCGTCTTAACTCAGACGGATGATCTCAAATTTCTTAGGCACTCTATAAGGTCTGGGCCCCAATTGTGAAATCAGCTCCTCTTCTGTCTCAGCAGTGACCTCCTGACCTGTGATGCCCTCCAGATGATTGTCTATAGGACAATCTGCGGTGTATGTCTTGACGTAGTTTTCCACCGGCCAGCCGCGAAACTCCTCTGGTTCACTGCACACCAGACCTGTGTGGGACACACCGGGGTGGTGCTTCAGCCAGTAGATCAAGTAATGAATGTTGTAATCACAAATCCAGGGGTTGTCCTCCAGAGACAGTTTCCTCAGGAAGTACAGGTCCTCCAAAACGTCATACTGAAAATTGCGCAGGCTGTTGTTGGACAGGTCCAATTCTCCCAAGTACAGCAGGCCCATAAAGGCAGCTACAGAAATCAGAAAAAAAAGCAGTAATTAGAAAGAGACTCTCTTCAGATTTCATTCAAAACTTTTTTAATACCTATAAATGATAGACTAAAATAAAAAAGTACAAAATAAACCATATTTAATCCATTATTAAGTGTGTTTCTGGTTATGCATTGTTATCTATGAAATAGATTTATATGATTTTATTTATTTGATTTTATTTACATATTTACATACTGTTGGAAGTGCATGCTTAGGTTTGAAAAACGCCAGAATATGCCTTTAATTAGAGGATAGAACTGAAAAGATTACATATCTTTTATATTGTAGTGAGCTCTATCTGCCGACTGTTGTTCAAGCTGTGTTCTCACTGCGATCTCTGAACTGATTGATGAGCTAAACAGAAGCTGAACTGCAGTTCCTGATCCTGTAGTGGGACTGATTCAGTGTTATCATCTCTCTAGGATACCATTAGATGACACACCGTGCTGGTCTGTTCATTAGAGCCCAACTGACTGCGATTAAGTGCATTTTTAGGCAGTTTAGAAAGACGTAAGTAAATTATAGCAGCATCAGCAAAGACTTCGATCTGTGTTTGTAATTCTCTGAACGGTGAGAGAAAAAGACAAATGTGAATTCTGTGTATAAACCTCTGAGGAAGCATTTTTGAGGTAGATTTAATTGTAAAAAAAAATAATAATAATAGTGGTCATTTTATTTAATGCATGCCATTTGTAATGACTTTAAGGAAATTTGAAATGGATTTGCTTTAAACCAAACAGGATCTGGAAATAAAGTGAAAGTAAGTTAGAGATTCAACTTTACTTCCCTAAAAACCTTATAATTTTCTGATGTCCTTTCACCCAACCATTCTTTTGACAAATGATTGTCGGACACAAAAGCTCTTCAGCCTGATGTAGAGGCCAGAGTCGATTCCTTCACTATGCACTATTCACTCACAAAGAGAATGTGGCCTGTTTTTTAAATGCAACGAAAAAAAAAAAGGCTTCTATAATTAATTGTCTTTTCATTCAGTGCTTGACAAGATGCTTTAAAACTTTAATGTCAGACTTCTTTTCTATTGAGACTCCTTCCTTGTCACACATTGCTGTGCCAAACATCCATTTCCTGCATTTTGTACATCATCTTTGTACTTTTATTCCTCAGCGGTCAAATAAGTATATGTCTTGAAGACAGGATTTGGTTGTGTACTGTACCACTGGCTTACCTTTGCTGATGTTTTCTAGACTGTTTCCGCTCAGGTTCAAGAGCTTTAGGTCTTTAACGTTTACAAACTCCTTTGGTCTCAGCTGCTTGATGTTGTTTCTGGATAAATCCAATCTCACAATATCCAGCGGGATGTCAGCCGGCACAGTTTTAAGGTCTACGGAAGAGAGAGTTGAATTACTGTAATTATGCAGGTTTATCGGAAAAGGTAGCTTTATAATTAGCACAATTACATGTTTGATTAACAGTGCATTTTGATTCCCAAGGGAATATTGTGCAGGACAAAATTACAAGTGCTTGCAAAGCACTTTTTTAAGGGCTCTGTATTTCCAAATGATTTCTAGCAGGCTAACCATACATGGAAACATCTGCCATGACAATTGTTGGAAGTTCTGTACAGTTGGTTCCTCTTTGGTGGTCTGCTAAAGTCATTTTCTCAGACACTTACTGATAATGACATGCAAACTTACTAGTATTTGTATATGGATCTTAAATTGTACACAAAGCTAGTTGCGACAGTAATCGTGAAGAAGCTCTCTATTTATTTTGGCACTCAAAAGCTCAACGCAACACTTCGGATGGCTCCAGCAAACCATGCCTGGATATATTTATTTATATCACAACGGAGAGAGCTGTTAAAACCGTACACATGGCACACGTTTGGCAGTAACACTCGAAACTCTGTGAGACATCACTGTCTCTGATATTCGGAAATGTTATCGTGGGACTTGTCTTCTTCACATGTGCGAAAGCAATGCGGCATGTAGAACAGATACAGCTGCACTTCCTGCTTTGACCTGCCAGAGCACCTGTTTTAAACCCCAGAGTGCCCTCAATGAGAGATCTTGCTCAGATTTTACATTCTGCTTTTGTTCTGCCACCTATATAAACACAGGTTTGATCCACAGTTAATACTAGAGTAGATTTAACACTATTTTACAGTGTCTCTGGGATCTGGAGGTTTCTGAATTGTACCTAAAAAAATGAACGTGCCGTTATTCTTGTAACTAATTCAGGGGAAAGCCTTCCCAGAAGCTGAGATCACTAAGACTTGGCTTTTCGTCTCCTGCTTTTGCCATGAGATTCCTACACAGGCTTTCTGCAATTAATCCTGACAAAAGAAATAGCCATTTAACCCTAAGGTCTGTGGAACAGATAATGTAATGTAACAAAATTGTGATTATTATTTTTTTTTTGACAGAGTGATTCAGGATGCCTCCCTCAGCTCCAGACTGTTGACTCACTATTTCTGACAAGTGGAGAAGTCCAAATGTGACCCTGGACCACAAAACCAGTCTTAAGTCGCTGGGGTATATTTGTAGCAGTAGCCAAAAATCATTGTATGGGTCAAAATTATCGATTTTTCTTTTATGCCAAAAATCATTAGGATATTAAGTAAAGATCATGTTCCATGAAGATATTTTGCTAATTTTCTACCATAAATATATCAAAACTTAATTTTTGATTAGTAATATGCATTGCTAAGACCTTCATTAGAACAAATTTAAAGGCGATTTTCTCAATAAACCAAACATCAATGCAAACCCAAATTACACATATTCAAGAAGATGTATAAATCCCAAAATATTGTCCGATCCTAATAAACCATACATCAATGGAAAGCTTGTTTATTCAGCTTTCAGAGGATGAATAAATCTCAATTTTGAAAAATTGAAACTTAAGATTGGTTTTGTGGTCCAGAGTCACAAATCCCATTGACTGTTTTCTTTCACATGTATTTTGCTAGCCTCATCTAACCCTGATGACTTGGTCTTTGGACTGGGAGTGTTTCTTGTGTTGTTATGGATGTCAGAGCACATTTATATAGTTTTTCAAAATAACGAACCATACTTAACAAGAGGGAGAACTCAAAATGTATGTACAGTACAGTAGATTGAAACTGAGGGTTCCAGAGAAGAGAAAAAAATTTACTGACAAAAAGTTCTTTCATAGTCAAAGGCAGAATGATATCCGTCTTTCTCGTGTGAAATTTGAATGACACTTTCTTTGTCATTTCTTACAGCCATCTCTTCATCAGAAAAAAAAAACTCTTGTTCTTATAGTTATTTCCTAAAAATCTATAAGATATGTATAAGACACAGACCAGCACTGCATGGAGATTTGCATGTATAGCCGTAATAATGTGGTATTTCCTTTGCTTTTGGAAGATCATTTTTAGGGGGGCGATTCACAAAGGGATTGTTCTTTTCATGTGAATTTTGCCTGTTTTGCAAACAGCCTTTTGAAATATAATAGTGAGATTCACAATTCAGAAAATTCATGGTGTTTTGATAATAATCTGAATATTACATTAATGTCTCTCTAGAGAAAATTCTGCAGATGTTGAAGCTGGAAAGATACTCATTCCCTTTCCGCTAGTTCTCTGCATCTTATATTTCATATTTCCAGACATTTGTTCTACTCTGCTGTGAATAACCACATGCTGAGTCAGCTATCTATCTATCTATCTATCTATCTATCTATCTATCTATCTATCTATCTACCTATCTATCTATGAACTTAAAGAATGTTATCCTTTTTTATTATAATTTTTCTCTCAAACTGACACCATGTGTCAGCATACAGTGTATGTGGTTATTGTTTCTTAAACAATATAGATGAAAAGCTGCTTTACACAATTAAAAGGAAGTGTCTAGGGATTTGAGGAAAGCATTACTCATTGTGGGAGTGTTTATTGTGGAATAAATGACACTTTGCCCCAACTGGTATACTGCAGAGAAACCACTTCAACATTACAATTTGCTGAAAAGAAACCACAAATTTTCGAGCTAACCCTGTTCATCTTTCTGTCAGATTTAATTGTTTAATTGTATTTAATTTGGCAGCCTCCTTTTTTAAGATTTACTTGTTTTAGTAAGTAAAACAAGTTTAGCTAATCACTAAATAGAGTACCAAGTGAAAGCTCTTTCAGCCAATAGAATCAGTTTAGTGGACCAAATTGTTCATGATACCTCTGTTGAGGTCACAAAGTCAGACAAATATTGCTCAATCTGTCTTAGTAACCCCTTGTTATTGGACACAACATACACTGAAAATACTGTGTGCACCTTTACAATGACCATTGAAGTCAACATGGTTTGCCAAGTCAATTGTGAATCATTGGATTTTCACGAATAGGGTAATGTGTTCTGTTTCTTTACAACCACAACTTACGGTAATTCACTCCCACCTCTCCCAAATGTCCCATTGCAAGAGATCCTAAGCAATAGCTTTCTCACCTCTGTTACTGCAGTCCAGACGGGGAACAGGGTGCATGTAGGTGTGGCATAGAAAGGTTGCATCAGACTTTTTTTGTGAAGCTGGTAGGGTCTTATTGTCCGGATGTTGGATCAATTCGTTTTCCTGCTGAGAAGAGCACAGCAGCTCTGCATCCAGCTTCTTCAGTTTCCTCCCCGAGAATTCCCTGGGCTCAGCACACTGTGCGTAATTGCCAATGTTACGGTTACTGGGCACTTGTATGAACCTGACCAGGCTATCCAGCTGGCATTCACACCTCCAGGGATTGTCATAGAGACGCAAGTACTTGAGTTGCGGCATGGGGATCAGCATGCCTTCGCTCGCCACACTCAGATGGTTGTGCTGCAGCAGTAAAGTGGTGAGTCTGCTCAGGCCGTTGAACGCTCCCTCCTCTATGCGGGAGATTTCGTTCTGCTGGAGATCCAGACTCCTCAGGTTTCGAAAGTGACTGAAGGTGTTGTCTCGCAGCACCTGGATCCTGTTCCGTGCCAGCAGCAGGTGGTGAATATCCTCCGGCCAGCCCAATAGTACGGCTGTCAGATGGCGCTCTTGGCAGTCAAAGAACTTTTCCCCATTGACTGTACTTTCCATGCAGTCTGCAGCAAACCGCTTGACGGTATTTGACCGGTCTCGACTCCGCATTCGGCGTCCCTTTCCACGCTTTCGTGCCTCAGTTGCCCAGACTACCAGGCACAGCAGCAGCAGCAGCAGCAGACCGCAGAGCAGCCGCATGGCAAAAAGCAGCAGCTAGTTTAACCAGTCAACTAGAGTCTCAGCGTAACTTCGATAAACCGAGAGCTTGCTTTAGTCAGACTGAGAGGGCACAGCTGCAGTCCCTGAGAAAAGGCAAACACAATGTAAATAGCTGGACTACCAAGAGCTGCATTCCGAACAGAGAGAGAGGACATACACACAAATGAAAAGAACCTCTGTCTTACTGTTATAACAAGAAAACCTCGTAGGACAGTACTTATGTTGAAGATTTAATGCAAGTTAAGCTCAATCCACAGCATACAAGTTTGTGTTCCCTTCTAAAACACTTACAATGGAAAAAAGTTTATATAGTTTTGTCAAATGGGTTTAAATGCCAAAATGTGAGGCTCATATTTTTGCTTTTTAAAAACTACTGTTCAATGCAGATTAACCTTTAGCTTTGTCATGTAAAGATGTCGTGGACAGCCTTTTGTAGACTGATTCTGGCTGTTTATCGTTGTTGAACGTATGCAGACAACAAGAAGAATTTTTTTTTTTTGTGGTAATTGACATTTATGCCACAAAGAGAACACTTAAAGTTAGTTAAAACACACTGACATTGACAGAAAGGAAGTTTGGAACATTTGTACACACATATGTGTGCCAGTCCTATTACATCACCCCTGTGCACTGCTTACAAATCCTCACCTGTGACAAACATCAACCAAGGAATTTATTATCTTTAGATATGTTGAATTCTTGTTATTGATCGGTTGACAGATGTCACAAGGTGTGATTTTTCTGAAACAGCACTGCTGTAAGACAGTAGTTCCAGGTTTGTTGACCTATCATCACTATCACTTTGCCACTTTCTTTCCAAGTTAGAAACAGTAGACCATAAAAAGTAGATTTACACATCTTAAAATAAATAAATTATATAGACAAATCCATTTGTAACCGTGATACTGTTTAGTTTAGAACTCAATTACTGAAATTAATGCACTTTAGGCATCCACTTTGTGTCATGGCTGCATTTCCACCTTTGTTGTGCATTAATGTTCATTAATGTTCAACAATTTAATAGTCCAAACTTTCATTACCGTATGTCAAGGATCAGTGCAGCATACTAGTCTAACTATAATTAAAAATGATCTAACATATTTGAATGACCGTTTTCCCCAGTGATTGCAGAAAAACAGAATGAATTACAATCTGATTTCTAGTTTAATCCCTTTTATGTACCCATACCAATATATGCCAATATTTAACACATTCTAAAACATACTACATAATAACAATTAAAAACAATTACAAATAATACAAATTCCTTACATATTTTTTTCTCAGTTTGATCATGCATTGGTGTTTTAATTACCCCCCATAGACTTGGCCTGAGTCACTGTTCCCATTTAAGTGTGCAGAGACATTTATAAGCCATTTGTTGATTGAATTCTTCAAAAATATAAAGATTGTGTCTCTGTAGTACTTTCAAAACACTGTGCTATTTGTTTGAGTAGCCCGGCATGTGAATTAAGATAAACAGGAATGCTGACAGATATATATTATTCATTATTCAGCCCTCTTCTATGAGACAACAGTTTGCTTTTTAAAGCACACTTTTAATTCGCTAAAAGGAGAAACAAGAATGAGGTGAAATGGCAGTGCTAGTAAAAACAAACTAACTTGAACAGGGATGCTGTACTCATTCTGCCACCAGACTGATCATTCTGTTTGTAGTGAGTCTGCTGAACCATTCACAGCACTAGCAGAAATCAGTGAAAATCAGTAATTAAGCAATGGAATTTGGGCCTTCTGGGCTTTCCCTGCCTTTCAAGACACTGTAAATCAGGTTTTGGCATGACTTGTACCTCTGACAGGCAACACTCTTCCAGTGTGTAGTTACGTTGCTTTGCAGCTATTTTCACAGACGGATCATGCAATAAAATTGTTGAAATTGTATTAGCAGGACCTGTTGCATGTTCTCTCTTTCCAGTGATAAAACGCCATGACAATGACATCATGTGAACATGCTGTGTGATAATCACTGGTCCATTTTTTAATGTTTTTTCCCCTGATTTTTCTTGTCACAGACTTGTAGCACTTGTTGTTATGCCAATGGAATAGGTTCTATATCTAGTTGCGCATATCATGCAACTGGACAATGCACTGCATTGCTGTACAGGGGTGTGTTTCCCATGCAACAATGTAATTTGCTGCTTAACTAGCATGGTACGATGCATCGTTAAAGAAATCAACTAGCTAGTCACGACTGTTTCCTGAAACAATATTGTCACAAATTTGTTGTTCAACCACATTGTTTAATGATGTCATGCAGGTGATAGAGTAATAACTTCTTTTAATTAATCTGTTTAAGATCAAATTCATGCCAGATTTTTTGCTATAAATTACTGAAAAAAGCTGTTGTTCCAACCACTCGACTTTGCGATGCTGTTTGCGAATGTTCATTGGAACTATGGTTTTGGGAAACAATGACTCGTTGTATTATGCTGATAACGACGGAATTTGTGACCATAGTTGGCTAACAATGATTTTGAGAAATGCACCCCAGATCAGTTATATCTTTGCATTTATACCTGCATTTATACCTTATACACGTTTACACCTTTGTGATCGGATAGACATCCAATTGTGTAGTACTTACTCAAGCAAAACAGAAACCGCCACTTAAACTGTTCATAATTTAACAAAAAAAAAAACATCATAATCTATTTCTAAATAAAAAATCTAATGCTATGTTGAAATCTATAATGTAATTATGAGATCTATTAAAACAAATTGTATCGAGATCACAAGGAAACGTTTGTCAACATGGAGAGCTCAGTAAATTTTGAGGTTAAACAAGACAAAATTAGAATTCAGGGCCATTTATGCTTTTGCATTGACCATGTCCGAATTTAATTTGAGTGACCTGGAAACAGTGTGATAACAATGAGCCTTAGCCTTGGGTACATTTATAAGTGATGTTTGCATTGCAGGTGCGATCCAAACACTGAACTGCATGTTAATCCCAGGTATAAAGGTCGTCTGTGAGCAGATCTGCCTGGGGTATATAAACTCTGCTACTGGAGCGGACATTAACAGGAAGCAGTCAGCACTTCAGGTGAATGAATCAGCATAACGCAGTTCTTATGTGAGTCGCTGGCTGCCAAAGCCTTGGTTTACTACAATAACAGAAAGATAGAAGAACCAAAGGATGGAAAACGTCAATGGGAAATGGAGCAGAATGCAGACATTATTCACTGTCCAACATGAAAGGGGAAGTGTGTATTTTCTTTTCAACTTTTTTTTTTTTCATGCCACCCAAATTTCAGGTCACCCAGTATGTCCAAAAGAATGCTCCTGATTATTTCAGGTCCAAAGTGAAATCATTTATCAAGAATTTACCTCCCTCCCACACCGTATAGACCCCAGTTATCAGCACAGTCTGTGTGTATGTGTGTGAGAGACAAGCTTACATGGCCAGCAGCGCTTAATTAAAACCATTTGAACTTCCTTCACAGGGAGGAAAAATCTTTTTTCTTCTTCTTCTTCTATCAAATTGTTTTCCCTTGATAGAAGAAGAGTGATACAATCAAGTGATACAATTATTAAACCTGTACTTTTAAGTGAAAAGCCTTCTCAGCACATATACTTAAGCAGAGGAACCTTTGGACTCACATATACAAAAAAAATCAATACTTCCTATCCAGGCTTTTTTTTTTTTTTTTTTACAGAAGACCACAAACATTTCAGAATAATCACCCAGTCTTTCTCCTCTAATTTTTACTACTTTCCTGAACCAGCATGTGGAGTTTGATAGTGTATCTAGAGTAGAGACACAATTGCTAAACAGTTGCTTTTCACACAAACTGACTCCAGTCAATGCCCAAATCTGTGTCAAAATTAAGATTGCAGGAAACATGCAGTCCCTCTGTTACCAAACTGCAGCCGAGTCAAGAGTGCATGACTTAATGTACGTCCATCTGCACTGACATTGCTAGAAAGATTTCCCCACACACATGCAAACATGCACATGCATAATTTAAGTCCTCAGATACCTGTGCACAGGGAAATGCATCCGAAATCTCATCCAATCTGGATATGTCCTGTTAGCTGATCTTTAAGTCCTGTCATGAGCTTTGTGCAGCGCTGAATGCTTGAACTCAGTGTGCTGTTCGGTCTGACTGTATGTGTCTATGTGCATGAGCATATGTGTGTATGAGGCTCAGTGCAGCCCCCAAGCTTGTGCTTGGTTTTAAATTACACGTTGCGTCTGTGTGCAGGCGAGCAGACCAACATGTCCTTGTTAAAACTGTACCGCCTCCAGGCTTCCAGCACTTTGTGAGTCTCTTCATCAGTATGATGTCAAAGACACTCTGAATGAGGCAACCCCATTCAAGCAATGTGGAAAGTATGTTTCTGGACTTATTTTAAAGGGGTAGTTTACCCAAAAATGAAACTTGTGTCATGACATCTGGCATAACTTCATTCATGAGGAAGTTATGAGGTCCTATTTGTAAATAATTTGTTCTTTTGAGTCATTTTCAATGAATCAGTTCAGTCAGGTCATGCATTTTTATGAATCAAATTTATATGGTTCTTAAGTTCACTAGAGTTTGAACTCACAAGCAACACATTATTAAAAATTTCTCCTTTAGTGTTTCAAGGAAAGAAAGAACATCTTAGAGGTTTGCAACAACACAAGAGTGCATGAATGATAACAGGATTTCAGTTTTTGAGTAAAATATTATTTGTGAAGCAGAAATGTTTGCACATCTGTCTTATCATCTTGAGCAACTTGACATTGCAGCTTTGAGAACTGTCTTGCATTTATTAGATGCGTTTTAATTTGTGCTCATAGTTGCTTCAACATGAAACAAATAAAATTTCCACAGCATGACAGAATCTCATCTTTCTAAATGAAATGACGATTGAAGCACTGGGAGACTTGCTTGCTTTTATCTCTGGCATGCCCTTGGGACTGTTTTCACCTCATAAATGAACAGCACTTACCCATATTACTGGGCCCCTTTGTAGAAACACGACCTTCCTTGCTGTAAGAACTTTGATGTGTGTGTTCCCAAAAGTGTGTTTGTATCTGTCTTACACTGAACGTAAGGACAGTTCCTGTAATTTTGTCTTGTTTTTAGTTGCAATATCTAAAAATCCCTTCTGGATAAAACTGGTTTATCTGAAAATATCAGATCATTTCAAAAGTGTAATTTTCAGACCTGGAAAAGTCATGGAAATCAGTACAATCTTAAAAAGCCCATGCATGGGAAATTTAGCCAGTCTGATTTTTTCTAGAATACTTATTTTCTTGTGCTAAAAAGTGCAATCTCTAAACTTATCTTTATACAGCCATTAGTTGTTGTTTTTTTTTGTTTGTTTTTGTTTTGTTTTTTTTCTTTCAGGCAGGCTCATTTTTACCATCTGGACCATTCCAAAAATATATAATGGACCAGGTTTAGAATGTTTTGACCTTTGGAGGGTAGATGAAATTTCTAAAAACGACTGCCAACTCTCAGTGTGCCAGCAGTTTTAATAGTGGAGTATTCATGATTTAAGCTGCAATTTTGGATAAAATTATTGTAGCTTAAATAGTGGATCATGGCACTAACAATGCCAAGGTCAAGGGTTTTATTCCAAGGGAGTGCATGAACTAATAAAAATGTAAAATGCCAGTACAGATTATGAATCTTTATTTTTTTTTCACAAGAGCTTTGGAATGTAGGGATATCCAGCCAAGAGTTGTGTTGTGTGCCCAAAACGAACCTTCATTAACAATAAAATAATAAAACTTTTCAGCAAACGTTTTTTTTTTTTTTAAATAAATAGATGTTTAATCATTCAGATTATGATCTTTTCTTTTTTAATAAATAGATGTTTAATCATTCAGATTTGGACTGGGCTGGAGGACAAAGACAATTATTCATGCACACATTAACATTTGAAAAGATATGATCAAAATGTTTTATCACAACCAAGTTATATTTTAGCATTTATCCTGTATTTTTCTCAGAGAGAGAGAGAGAGAGAGCGAGAGATAAAAATTTTGGAACTACATTGTGTTACTGCTGTTGGCATGGCTACATTGCTTCCATAGGGATATGATTAATCTGTATAGTCTGTATTAATATTCATCTGAGGTCATTAAAATATACTGAATTCTGGAAAATTCTATGGTATTTATAGTAATGGATAATTTACTGTATTGTTATAATTACTAATGTGTAAAAATACTCTGTGGGTTTAAACTATGGATGGTTCCCAGCTGGAGTTTAAAAATGGATTCTTGATTTCACCGCGTTTAGTTGCACAAGACATGATGTAATCAAACATGCACTTCCAGAAATAGGAATATGTTGGCATGAAGATGAATTTGGACATTCTCCTCAAATCCTATTCCTGTACAGGCTTAGACATTGCCAGTAAATCATGATTAAAAAAAAAAAGGATATTAAGACTTAGATAATGTAATTATACATGCATCACTTGAATTGTTTGACCAGAAGATGTATTGTTGGGACACTAGTCCTTGTGCATTTCTCAAGTTTGCATTTTCACATGTTGTGTTTCATCTTTTTGAGGCAGAAGAAACTTTGGCTTAGATTTCAACGTGTCTCCAATGCAAATTACACTTTATCTACCGTGAACAAAGAGTCCATATACAAAAGCAATGTCAGAGGTCTCTATGTGTGTGTTTGAGTGTTTGAGAGAGGAAGAGTGCCCTTCTGATATTATGCAGAAAAACCTTTGTCTAAATTTGGTTGGCAACTGTTGCAAACTGGCAACAGATCTACTGTACCTGTTTCCAGAGCCGTTCCTCAGCAATATTTGTGCCAACTTGCTTTCAACTTCCAAAATCAAGGTTCCTGTTACAAAGCCATTTCTGCTGTGATGTTGATCCATAAGTTGGTTTTTCAATAATTGCATCTTTATGTAGACGCAGATGTCATTCATACGTAATGGCAAATCAGGAAGACAGTTCATTAGATCAAAGCTTAATTTGTGTTTTCCATCAATTCTTACTTAACTTTACTGTGTTTGTGCAGCTGGTGGGGATTATATCTCAGCTACTTATAAAGTGGCTCTCAGTTCAGCTGTGTCTATGTATCACCAAGCTTCACCTGTCTCATATTTCAGTTTTTTTTTTATTCTTAAGTGTGTCAGCAGCGAATGGAGTAAATGTGTTTTTCTTTCCTAAAGTAAAGGTCATACTTCATGTGGCCATCTAGCTTTGCTGAAATTTAAAACAAAGATTTTGCTAGTATTAAAGTTCACAGTTAGCAGATCTGTTCTGTTCAGGAGATGGGTTCAAAGTGAGATTTTTTTGCTTTGGCTTTAAAGAAATACCCTAGAAAAGAAAATTCTCCAATCATTATGGATGTCATATGGACCAGTTTAATTGTTTCTGTGAAAAGCTTCAGTGATCATTCTTTGTAACTGCATGGAAAACAACTTTAAAATGTTCTCCTTTTGTGTTATGCAGAAGAAACAAAGTGAAGCCTTTTTGGGCATCATTCTCCATTTAACTGTAATTGCATGTAAAATGTTGTTGATCTCCTTTGAGCACCATGGAGAAAAGAAAGTCATAGAGATTTGGAATGACATGGAGATGATTGAATGATGACAGATGTATTTTTCTTAGCAATAGCAGGTTTTCATATTTGATCAGCTGGAGCAGCGTAAGCAGGTCCAGTTCACCAAGAACTAACTTGTCATATCCATTATGCTACTTGAAATTCATTGCCCAGTTGTCATGACTGACCTATTCCTTTGAGCAAAGGAACTTTACAAAGTTTTTAGTCATCCAGAAAGATTCTTAATAAATCACAGGATAAAGGGACCAGATCTTCTTGTCTTTCATCTCTCACTCCGGAGCATGTGTCTACAAATCTGGATGGATAAATGCTGCATGGCTCAGGCTCCAGCTAAACTTGTGTCAGCTAGTCAGTTTCTTAGAGATGGAAAATATCCAAGGACAGTAGCATCAACAAAGAAGCTATAGGAACAACCTCTTGCCGATATTTGTGTCTGAGCAAAATGACTGTATGTTGAACCTACACCTGAAAGTCCAGTCCATTCAGGAATCAAAAGTTGTGTCATTCCCATTACCCAGATCCTAAATAGAAACTCACTTCCTTGTCCCAGCATGCTACACAAGTTTGTGACTGTAGAAAGCAAAGAAGTGTGTCATGGCAACATGTGCCAATTGTTGGACAAATCTGTTCTTTGTTACAAACAAGGCCCAGCAGACCACAGCCAGACAGCTTTAACACCCAGCATGGAAGTTTTATTTGTCATAGATTCCGAACAGAGCATTGATGAAAGATCTCAAGTAGACCATCCCATTTAAAACCAAACCAGGCAGAATGAGTTTAAGAGAAATCACAGCATGCAGCTTAGATCAGGAATAAGTATTTCCAAAAACTGATACTGATTTTCCCATGAGGATTTCCACCAGCATAGTGTTTTGGTTGATGACTAAGCATCATGTCCATTCAAGTTTACCAGCTTTGTTTTGATGCGGAACATCTTGGTTTCCCTTACGAAAAAGAAGTTTAGTGTTTAGTTTAGCGAAAAAGTATATTAGTGTGCTATTAGTATACTTCTTTTAAACTAAAATTAGGAAAGTATGCTTTTAGTTTACTTTTTATGTACTTCTCAGAAATGGGCTTTATGTACTTCTCAGAAATATACTTAAAATCACATTTACGTATACTTGACTTGTACTTACAAAAAGTCTAAATATATTTGAGCTATACTTGTGCTCCTAGAATCCGTGTTTTCAGTGTTATATGGTAGAGGGCACTAGTACACATCTTCTGTACAGAATTTCCAAGAAAACTCAAGTGAAGAAGAAAAAGAAACAACAGATACTAACACATGTAACATGACCATCTGACATGAAACAGCACCAAAACTGTAACGTTATGGAATAAAATGTAGACCGATGAAGAGGTAATAATTACATTCAAGCTTTGGGGTGTTGATCGACTGCATCTACGTTTTGATTATCATTCGGAATCCAAGTCATAGTCTTTTCTCAGCTTTTTGTTAAAAATTTTCTTTCTTTCTTTCTTTCTTTATTTATTTATTTATTTTTATGAAACTTACCCACATTAAAGTGTTTAAAAAAAGAATGCATGAAGCTAGAATAAAATGTTTTTGTTTACAAGCAGATACCCTGTTCTTTCTTTGGATGTTTTGTATGTTCAGATATTCATATAACAAAATATATACAAATTAAAACCTAAATAGGGACATAGTAGTATACTTAAAGTATGATGTATGATGAGTATACTTGAAGTATAAAACTACTAAACTAGTAGTTTACGGAGACTATACTTCAAAGTGTACAAAGTATTTCATTAGTAAACTGTCAGTATATCTATAAGTTCACTTTTAGTATAATTGCAATACAAACTACAAACACAGAGGTGAACTAGTTGTGTACTCAAAGTTTGCTACTGTTATTCTTAAAGTATACTTAAAAGTATACTTTTATATACTAGAAAGTGGGTCAATTTAGTCCTAAGGAGTATTGAAACAGTACACTTGCAAGTATACTACTAGAACACTGATATTTGTATACTTCCTACATAAAGTATACTTAAAAATATACTTGAACTTTACTTAAGTATACTTAATAAAATAAACTTGAAGTATACTGCTTTTTGTTAAGAGTCTGCTGGTCCACCAGCTAGATAAGCACCAAAACCAGGAGCATTATCCAGCCTGGAGCATCTTAGAAGTTCATCTCAGAAGCTAAACGGAAACGTCCTAAACAGATGTTTGACCTTTGCACTTCGCCTCACATTTTTTGCAGCGTCTTGCACATGGGCACCATGTTTTTCAGAATGGCATGTCAAGTTAAAAGATGTTCATCTTTTTTTAACTTTTTACTGCCGTGCTTCTTGCATTTTTAAACATAACACGTTCTGTGTGAATGGCCCGCAAAATGGTCTATTTAACAAGGAATACCAGCAGATGAGGTTAATGAGTGGTTCCAGAAAGACTTATGCATCTGGGAACTCAAAGAGCCTTTGTCTCAAATTCATCTTCCTTTCATGTTGTCAGCGTAAATAAGATAAACCTTGTACACACTTGATTTTTTGGATGGGAGGACAGCCAGGGGGGATAAGGAAGTGTGTGAACGTAAGGATATTGTGAGAGCTAGGAGGATTTTAACAAACAAACACAAACTTTTCCCTTCTTCACATGTCTGTGAATGTATACACTTTTTCAACAAATCACACTCAGTTCATTCTGAAGAAACATCATGCAGTCTGCCAGAGAAACTGAATTCAGTTCTGATACTTTGAAGAATAAAGCCTCCACCTGATTCCTTCTGCATGCATGAAGTCATTTCTACTGAAGATAAACAACATAATGTCGCAGGAACCACCGCTTGATTTATTTTTAGAGTGTGATTTATGTAACTGCGAAGCCTTCAGTATACACACTTTGTTTTTACAGATGTGTGGTCTCCACTCTCTCTCCGCTACCCTTAAACTTGTGCATGACAGAGGTTTAACAGCAAGTCACTTTTCTTTCTCATTCCAGGCAGACAAAACAAACTTTATTTGTACACAAATCTAAGAAGATCTTTGAATTATGGAGTATTATTTCACCATTATCTGTAATTAAGATGACCACAGTGAGGATTTAGTATTTAACAGTGAAGTGTATTATTTCTGCACTATAAAGTGGTGCCAAATGGAATTGGATTTTTCCAAACAATGGTTTTCCATTCTGTTGCAAGATATCCATTTCTAACCAGCGTGGACCCAGCAGTGATCTTGACTTGATTAACTTCTGTTGTTTAATCAAGGTCTATAATCAAGATGATTTTATCAGCAGATTAGTTTAGATTAGGGATCTCCAGCCCTGCTCAAGGAGAGCTACCATCCTCCAGATTTCAGCTCCAACTCCAATCAAGCACACTAAAGCTTGGCTAATGCCAGGTTCACACTGCACGATTTTAGCCCAGATTTTCACTCGTCGACAATTTTTTGAAAAAAAAAAAAACCTGTTCACTTGTGTTACAGTCACATAGTGTGTGTTATCAAAGACGCGATCTGAGAGAAGCGCTTCTGTGTCACAGATGCCTGTGAAATATGTGGCATGCTAAATATCCGGACCTGTCGGCAACTCAGAGTCCTGGGGCCCGTTTCTATAAGGAGGTTCAACCAACTCAGAGTTAAAACTTGAACTCTGAGTTGACTTACTATACTCTGAGATGGGAAACTCTGAGTTTTCGGTTTCAGAACAGCTGAATTGAGTTAGTTCAGTCAACTCTGAGTAGGTTGACCCTGAGTTTAGCGCGTGCACCATGACTATGAAAAGCCATGATCAATGGAGCTCCGACGTCTGCATACTTCAGAATCAATACAAGTTTAATTCTTATCACTGTTATAATATCACAGGTGAAAACTGGCAGAACGGTAGGTTATTGAACTAATACGCTATTCATTTTCATGGTATCCCACGGGCAAAAAATATATATAAAATAATAATAATAATTTAAGTGCATTTTTCTTATTTTACAAATGATCTTCCAATAGGGTAAACAGCAGTGGCTATTTACACTAAGTGGTATGCTAAGTAAGCATACTTTCATAGCAATAGAGTCCTATTTACAGTAGGCTAAGTGCAAAGCTTTAGATGCTATTTACACTTAGTGAAAATAGTGATATATTCTATTTGCACTTAATTTAGATCCACCCAGGAAACGAGACTAAAGGTCTATCATTTTCTTATATAGAAAATCCATCTTTATTTAAGAATTTTTAGATATTTGTACTTAAAAATAAGAAAAAATACTTAGTAAGAAAAGCATTTTTGCAGTGCGTATGAATGAATGAAGTATTTAAACATCGCTTGCGCTTTAAAAAGGGGGAGGATACTGAAAGGAACTCTGGGTTTACTGAAGAAAACCTGTTCCTGACCAGGTTAGGTTCACAGAGTAAGTTACCATGGTAATTGACTCTGAGTATCCACCTTTTTCCTCAACGCGGAAGTGAGCCTATGGGTGAGACTTCCATTTCATCAGCCGCTATAGGTAAATAACGAGGAGAATAACAACGTGCAGTAAACGGTAAAACTGTTTGCAGTACAAACAAGTGTGTTCTCAATTAAGATAACAGATTAAAATAATATGATAGGACACATCAATTGTCAATATCAAGCAGCAAAACGAGTTTTCCTCATTTCAGGGTTAACATACTCAGAGTTTTCACTTAACCTCCTTTCTGAAATGGGCCCCTGGAGTGTGAAATGTGTTTAACTGGAAATTACACCAGTGATGACCTACAGCCAATAAGAGAGCAAGATCCCAGGCAAGGGAACGTTCAGTAGCAGGAGTCATAATAGCTCTGCAACAGAACAACAGCATTCATTGTCTCCTTCATATTCTTCTATGTTTATTTTTTTTACTTTTCACTGCAAATCATTGTTCAGAAAACTTTTTGTGGGCTATCGTTTTTGACAAGAATAAATCCATTCTCATGAGAGAATGCTATTACGATATTTCCAGTATTAATTCTCACATATGTTCAGTTGTGAAACATATATTGTAGACAATGCAGAGTTGTCTGCAATTTTTTCCTGCTGAAAAGTTGTGTAATGTGAGCCCCTGTCGCCGATCCGTCCTGTAACAGCAACTAGATGGTTCCCCAGACAGTCATGCAGTGTGAGAACAGCAGTGATCCGATGACTTTGAAAATCGAGTGTGAACCTGGCATAACTGAACCACGCTAACCAGTCAAACCTTGACTACTTGATTTACAGATAAATTAGGATAAGAGAAAATTACTTTAATAACTTCATCTTTTAATTCTCATCTTCATAAGGACATAGCAAAGTATGATTGTTATCCAGATGTAGCATAACTGATAAAGACAGTGTTTTAATATTCCTCACCTTGCAGTGTGCATTACAACACATCAGAAAGAGAAGCAGATCAGGATGCCTGCTATCCAAATGTAATTTCCTGTGTTGTTTCTATTTTGAGACCATGTTTATAATTTCCGAAGAAATTTGAATCATTTCAAAGTTCCGTTGTGGAAAAGCAAGGGGACCCACTTTGGCTTCAAATGGCTCACATCTGGCAGGGGTTCCCCATCAGTTCAGCAGAGAATAAGATGCATGTCTCAAACAAAAGCCCTGGCACACTCTTTTAGGTTCACACAAGAGTCATGCCTGACGGTGTAGAGAGACATCTTATGAAGACATCTGTGCCTACAAGAAGGTAGTGTACATGCATGCAAATACACACATGGACATGCTCGAGAATACATGGGCTGCAGTCCTGCTTATCCTTGGTGTCATATCTTGGTTGGAACCCTTCTCTGTGTTTGGGAACTAAAGCTGGGGTGCAGAGGAGACCTGACTTGTTTGTTGATAGACTTAACATGCTGATTTTGTTCACGCTTCCTTTTCGGTGCTTTCCCTCCTGATAGGATACATACTTGTGGTGTGATGTATGTATTCAGGGAAAGAGGCAGAGATTACTCACGAACATCTGTAGGGCAGCTTTATGGTGGTGGAGCATGTCTGTGTGTATGTTTTAGCCCGAGAGACCGTTATAGCTGTGATGTGGTGCTAGTGTTGTGGTTTCCTTGTCTGTATTTAAAGATAATTGAATGACTCACCCATAGCACAGACAGTAAAGTACCACTCTAAACTTTATAGACTTGAACAGATACACTGTTATTGGACAGCATTTGTACTTCCAGAAAAGGATCAGTGACAGACAGGACGTGTTTGAAGATGTAGGTTCCTCAGTGTTCTCCTAAACTTTTATGTAGACCTTGATCAGGAAAATGCTTTCTTACTAAAGTGTCATGCAATAATGAGTAAAGTGTTCTGTTCTGATACAAATCAAGTAGCCTACTGATTAATGGATGGTTTACTCAAAATTGAAAATTCTGTCATTTACTTAAGTTTTTTTAAACACTTCTGACTTACTTTCTTCTGTGAAACACAAAATGAGCTGTTAACACATAACATTTTCATTAGAATTTTTTTTGGTTGAACTATCCCTTTAAGTTCTTAACCCACAATTGGATTGTGTAGCAGACAAGCAAGATCCTATTATGGAACTCCTGTAGTGACGTATTTACAGTACTAATAGAGATTTAAAGGTTAAAGAATTGTACTTGACTGAAATCGTGTGCTAAATATTAGCAGCTAAGAATGTGGGCATACTCTGCTTTCAATGTTATGCTTTTGGGAGAGCTGACAGTGGAAAGAGGTACTACTGCATGATCTCATTGCTGATCAATGTGGGAATGCTGCATGACTCAGGGTATTTGTCTTGGTAATGTTTTAAATTGGAGCACCTGGTGCTTCCAATGTTCAGCTGTACCCATCTGTAAATCTCCCCAAAAAAATTCTGGTAAACCTAGAAGGCTGAGATTAAAAGATATGAGAGATAAATGATAGTAAGAGAGGGTAGGATTAGAGGTTTATTCCTTTGTCCCCATGTTCATGGGGAGATTCAGTATTCAGCTGGATGAGTAAAACAGAAACATCTGAGTTCATTTTGCAGAATAGCTGACCGCATAAACATCAAAGCTTTGTCAGAGTTTGCCAGTCTAATTATTTAAGTGGAAGAAATGGGGGACTGCCAGAGAGACCTCAAAATGAACATTTAAGCATTTATAAATCATTGCATTAGATAATACATTATCAATGATATAGCATTTTGTTAATAAAAAAGTAGGATAAAACACATATTTCACATTTAATAAAACAATAGATACATGTGATGAACAGCATCTTTAAGTTACTCTGCTAGACCTGTGGGTTCACGTAAATCAGCTTGAGACCAGTTGGATAAACGTCATAGAAAAATGACTGGGGAAATTTAAGTCAGTGCCTAGAAAATGTTTCGTTGGCAGAAACACTTTGTTCAATATTTTGCTATCTAATGTAAGTGCAACTGTAACATGTGGACAGAAATATTGATTGCTGAATATTCAACTCAACAAAGTTATTTAAAGTTCTTTAACACAGTTCTGAATATTTAAAAGCAGAAAGTTTTAAAATATAATGAGCGTTAAAGACGGTGTACTGGGCAAAATGGCCAAATATTGTTTGCATATGCTTTCCTTGGCCTTGCCACAATTCTGCAAAGCATTAAATCACAGTTCTCTCCATAACAAATCTATAAAATTGGTTTTATTGGTTTCTTTTGCCGTATCTTTTGAAGGCCCTGTGGTTTTTACATTTAGAAGTGAGATACTGGCGCAATATCGACCAAATTCAACTGTGAGCAATTGCAACATGACTGTGAACAACTCTTAAAAACTAACCACTGCCGCTTGACAAAAAGCTGTTAAAATCAGTGACTATCATTTATTAACAAATGTACATAGAATATGAAAATCTAAATTCCGAAGCATTCAGGCTGGATTTTTTCCCCAGTTTTTTTCGGGCAGTGTGTTATGATTAAGAACCTCTCTCAGCATCTGGTTTAATTTGACCTACACTGTTTGACCATAAATATATGACCCATTGCTGCATACTGTAATTTTCTGTATTACAGCTGTTTGTCTGTCTATCTTTCTGTCTATCAATGTTTTCATGATTTGAATTTGATAATAAACTGTTCTCCAGCTCAGTTATCTCTGCAAGCAATTGGGAATATTGACAATTTACAACTGTAAGGTTTATAAACATAACACTGGTATTCCAAGATTAATGAATGATTCCAGAATTTGTAAACAGTTAAAAACTTGGGGAGAGAGGCAACAAGTGATACAGGTTTAGTTTGCAGTTGTGAGATAAAAAGCAATTAGATCCTCATATCCCTTAAAAGCCCAGCTGCGGAAACCTTATCAAAGACTGTCAAACTAAACAGTTTCATAACCCACACTGTGAACCCTACCAGAGCTTGATGTAGGTGATGGGTTAGCTTCTCTGTGTTAAAAATATACAGTAGGTACGGAAAGTATTCAGACCCCCTTAAATTTTTCACTCTTTGTTATATTGCAGCCATTTGCTAAAATCATTTAAGTTATTAGTAGTTTCTTTTTTTCCTCATTGTTTTCCTCATTAATGTACACACAGCACCCCATATTGACAGAAAAACACAGAATTGTTGACATTTTTGCACATTTATTAAAAAAGAAAAACTGAAATATCACATGGTCCTAAGTAATCAGACCCTTTGCTTAGTATTTAGTAGAAGCACCCTCTTGATCTAATACAGCCATGAGTCTTTTTGGGAAAGATGCAACAAGTTTTTCACACCCGGATTTGGGGATCCTCTGCCATTTCTCCTTGCAGATCCTCTCCAGTTTTGTCAGGTTGGATGGTAAACGTTGGTGGACAGCCATTTTCAGGTCTCTCCAGAGATGCTCAGTTGGGTTTAAGTCAGAGCTCTGGCTGGGCCATTCAAGAACAGTCACGGAGTTGTTGTGAAGCCACTCTTTCGTTATTTTAGCTGTGTGCTTAGGGTCATTGTCTTGTTGGAAGGTGAACCTTCAGCCCAGTCTGAGGTCCTGAGCACTCTGCAGAAGGTTTTCGTCCAGGATATCCCCGTACTTAGCCGCATTCATCTTTCCCTCGATTGCAACCAGTCGTCCTGTCCCTGCAGCTGAAAAACACCCCCACAGCATGATGCTGCCACCACCATGCTTCACTGTTGGGACTGTATTGGACAAGTGATGAACAGAGCCTGGTTTTCTCTACACATACCGCTTAGAATTAAGGCCAAAAAGTTCTATCTTTGTCTCATCAGACCAGAGAATCTTATTTCTCTGTTTTTTAGCAAACTCCATGCGGGCTTTCATGTGTCTTGCACTGAGGAGAGGCTTCCGTTGGGCCACTCTGCCATAAAGCCCCGACTGGTGGAGGGCTGCAGTGATGGTTGACTTTCTACAACTTTCTCCCATCTCCCGACTGCATCTCTGGAGCTCAGCCACATTGATCTTTGGGTTCTTCTTTACCTCTCTCACCCGATAGCTCAGTTTGGCCGGACGGCCAGCTCTAGGAAGGGTTCTGGTCGTCCCAAACGTCTTCCATTTAAGGATTATGGAGGCCACTGTGCTCTCAGGAACCTTAAGTGCAGCAGATATTTTTTTGTAATCATGGCTAGATCTGTGCCTTGCCACAATTCTGTCTCTGAGCTCTTCAGGCAGTTCCTTTGATTCTCATTTGCTCTGACATGCACTGTGAGCTGTAATAAGGTCTTATATAGACAGGTGTGTGGCTTTCCTAATCAAGTCCAATCAGCATAATCAAACACAGCTGGACTCAAATGAAGGTGTAGAACCATCTCAAGGATGATCAGAAGAAATGGACAGCACCTGAGTTAAATATATGAGTGTCACAGCAAAGGGTCTGAATACTTAGGACCATGTGATATTTCAGTTTTTCTTTTTTAATAAATCTGCAAAAATGTCAACAATTCTCTGTTTTTCTGACAATATGGGGTGCTGTGTGTACATTAATGAGGAAAAAAATGAAATGATTTTAGCAAATGGCTGCAATATAACAAAGAGTGAAACATTTAAGGGGGTCTGAATACTTTCCGTACCCACTGTATATTGTAGGCTAACCTGTACATGTTTAAAAAGCATTACAAGATGCACTCACGTGGTCACATTTAATCTTATTTTGCTTAAGTAGGATGAATAAGTCAACACTAAAAGAGTCTCAATCCTGGCAGTGTAGAAAATGACATCAACCCCCTGTTTGTCAGTGTATGTATCCCAACACTGGTTACAAAAACAGCAGTGTGAAAATGGCAGTCACAATATAACTCAGTTTAAAAAGCAGAGCACTTGCAAAACTCAAAGTCAAAACATGCTAAAAGAGCAAAAAAGGGCAGTGTCCTTGCTTGGGCTCCAAACAGTTATCATAGTCAAACCAGAGATAAACGGCCTTGTTGTCCTTAAATCCATCTCCTCCCATCGTGACTTCCTCCTTTGCACCCCCTTCTCTCATATTAGTGCCAATTCCTGCAGGACGGCTTCTTGTCTGAGCCTTATTTATTTATTGCCCTTGCGTCTCTAGTCTCATCTCTGGCTCGTTTTCCAGTGCAATGCTTCTAGAGTTGCAACATCTCAAGAAGCATATTCACAGCAGTTTATCGGCTGTTTATTTGGAGATTAATGCAAATACAAGTGTACTAATTACAGAATGTCGAAGATGAAAATTTCTCAACTTGTTTCTTGGAAGAAAGGGTCAAAGATTATCCTTGCTTGTCCTGGGAGGTATCAAATTTGTCCCTTTGACAACAGAATTCCAAAACATTCTTTTCCTGTTGTTCAACACAACTCAGACACAAGATACATGGATGGAGCTCTCACAGTCCACTTTTATTTACAAAATGTATTGACTAGCAGGGTGTACAAAGTGTATATATTGACTTAAACCATCTACTATATCAGCTCTTGCCTGGTTTCCCACTGAAGATAAGCAGGGTGCAATCTGGTTAGTACCAGGGAAACCATAGTTGCTGTTGTCATTACAGTCACAGGACTGGATATGGTTGATGTTTTGAATGTCTGTTTTGCCGACAATAGTAATATACCATAGACTTGCTCCTCAGCAACGAAATTGAAAAATGACCGTTGTAATCCTGATTTATCACTTGTTATCCAAAGTAAAGTCTTTTTAAGGTCAGTAAAGCTGTGAAATATTAGTCAAACAATGATGTACAAGCATATACCAAAAGTCTGTTTGGCATTTTGTTCAGTTTGTAGCACTGACTTTATCTGAGAAAGGTTTAGACAGAGTGTGGGAATAATGTGAAACACGGCAGTACGGTTTGGCTTGTTCCCAATGTTTTCTTGTGTTCTGGGTCTGCAGGTGGCTCTACAGGAGATGGAGAGGAGGAAATGAGCCAGAAACGATTATCAAAAATTAAGAGGGCTGACCAATATGTGTGTGTGTGTATATCATATATTATGGATAGATGCAACTTTTACATTAATTGATATGCCAGACAAATGTCTATCTCAGATGTCTGTTTGGCAGAACTAATCTAACATCTCTGAAAATCTGAACTGAATATGATTTATACAGCATTGCAGCTGTTAATCTCATAACATTGCATCCTCCGTAGCCTCCTCTGCACTTCCATGCAAGGATTGGCTTTTCCTTTTTGACAGGGCTAGTGCACCTACAGGACTTCAGCCAGCCAGATGGTGCACTTTTCTGCCTATTCTGCTCTCCTTGAATGACTGGGGTAAGAGGAAGAGACTCCACTCTCTGAACCTCTTCCCATAGCTCCTCTCCCACAGATGTCTGACCTTTGGGTCAGTGTTGGAGATTGTGAGTGGACAGAAAGACTTGTGCAAACATCTGCACAAATGATTTCACCTGACAAAGCATACTGACTGTCTCCAAATGTCGGTGCAGAGTTGTTGTTCTACACCACAGTCCTCAAGAACCAGCCTGCTCAACATTGAAACACAGTGACATTAATGACTTATTTATACTAGAAAATGGGCTTTATTTTCAGGCTTAACTGGTCTTTAAAATCAGCATCTTGAGGTTGTGTCCTTATTTGGGGTGAAAACAGGCAGTTTTAATATGGCTGTGTTGGATAACTGTTGGATCCTGTTCTATCCTTTGGTTACACTTTAGACATCATATTCCCAAACACAGTGATTTCCCCCCCATGTGTGGTACCAGAAACCCTAAAGAAAGGACCATTCAGGATTCTGCCCTTATGCAATACTTGATGGAAGATAAGACATTGTAGATGTCTTGTTTTTGCACTACTTTTCCCTTCTGGCTGTTTTTCTACAAGGTTTTAGAGTCATATATTAGCTGACATTGTCTCTACGCGTCTCCTGTCAGCTTTCACGTGTCAGCTTTCAGATTGTACAGAATGTCCCTCAGGGCTCCATGTCTCTCCTAAGTTATAATTTTGGTTAAAGGATAATCACAGAGTATTCTTCAAGCTGCACAAAGCTTTCATGAAAATCTTTCCATTCGGTTCCTCACCAGAACTGCTCAAAACCTTAAAAGCAGAATTGTGTGTTTCTAGAAATTACTTGTGGTATTAAAATTTGAAGTCTTGAGAGATTCACGTGTATAATTGGAAAACAAAATCTTATGGCAGTGAAGTGGAATATCTGAATATTCAGATGGGTGGCATTTGTAAATGTTTGCACAGTTGTGAGCGAACTAAATTATAAAGCAGAGCTGCCACCACATCTGAGATGACTCCCGGAGCAATATATTGGTCTCTGTGGATTCTCTATAGATTTTACAGACATCTATGTGATGCAGTATGCTCATATTCTTAAGCTAGAAGGAAAAATCCAACAGGAAGTGACAGCTTTGGATGACTGTGGCTGGGATGGGAACTTCTGCTCTGTGGAATAGAAGCACTGTGGTTTGAGGTCTTTCTCTCTGTATATCCACATCAATTTTAGGTTGCTGCTTTTTTCTTTCTCTCCAAAGGGTTCCGGTCTGTGGTCTCTGGCAGATAGACACGGGTAATTACTTCCATATTTCGCCACAGAAGCAATGTCCAGCGAGGAGCAAATACCCTATACATCCACCCACTCGCACTAAGCTTTCCTCCCTCTATAAGTTTGTTCTTCACATTCGTCTTTATGATTCTAAATTCTCATCCAACCTTTTGTGTTCAGTCTCCTTAGTGGCTTCTTGCAGACAGAGTGACCTTTTCACTCATTATGGTCCACAAATTCCCAAAGCATTTAATACTTGTTATATTAGCCCTGGAGCATGAGAAATGCAATCAAAGTCTACAGTTAAATTCATCTTGACAGATCTACCTGCAGTATATCACATCACTAATAAGCTCTTCTGACAAGCTTGCGATTACATGATGTCTTGGGTTTTTAATGTGAGAATGGCCTCTTCTGAAGCACAGCAATGAACAAAAGGCTTCTGGGTACAAAAAATGGGGATCCATTGCCCCCTTCTGGATGGGTTCTGTTCAAGCTTATTTTTATCTCAGGGTATACTGGGCAAGCTCAGGCACCTTTATAAAACTTATGAGCAAACGGGATATTACAAACAATTAAATATTACGGTTTTCCACATTTACTAAGACACTAAATCCCATTCTCTAGACCAAATTCTCAATAGCCTAAACCAATTTGTCAAATAAATCACTCTTTCTGCAAAACCTTAAACAAGTTCAGTCAGTTTAGACACTGTTTGCAGATCTCATGACCTCTTTTTGCAAAACTCTCAACACATTCTCACTCACTAAAACACAGTCTGCATCGTGATAAACTTGTGATGCAAAACCCCAAACACATGAAAGCAAAAGTTAAGCACAACTGCAACACGGCTGTCTTCGTTTACGCACAATAATTCAAAACTGTTCACACTTGTTTCTAAATATGGGAATTTATAAAATAGAAGCCAGTTCAAAGTGTACAGATGACATGGGTGCATCCATCAATCTGAGAGGTACAGAAGAGTGCGTATACGAGGTGGAGGAAGAAGAGGACGAGGAAGAACAATACCAAGAACAGCCATTTCAGACGAAATCAGAGCTACTGTGATAGACCATGTTCTTGTGTTTGGAATGACAGAGGCAGGACAAGGAGCTCAACGTTATTTGAGCAGATTTTCTGTGCCCACCATAATCATTTGGAAAGTTCAAAAGAACAGCAAAAGAGGAGTGGAAGAGAATCTTGTGTAGAATTGCAAAACTACCATGTTAGGGTGGAACTACTGGCATGTGGTGACAAATGTGGAGCTGTCTTATCAAGGCTGGATTCACCATACCAGAGGGTTTTTTTTTCCCCATTGCCTGCGTGCGATGTAATTGAAGTCCTCTGATTCATATTTATGCGTGTGTGTATTATATATACACATACATACACACCAAATGTAGGTATGAATTCGTTTGTGTGTGTTTACAGTATTGTAAAATGTTTACTATATACACACTAAAGTTTTTTTTTTTTTTTTGTAACTACATGCACTGGACACTGTGTTCTCCATGTTTTGATGTAGTGTCTAATTCTGGGGCTGTCAACTCTGGCCCTCGTGGTCCACTGTCCTGCAGAGTTTAGCTCCAACCCTAATCAAACACACCTGAACAAGCAATTCAAAGTCTTCAAGATCACTAGAAAGTTTCAGAGAGGTGAGCTTGATCAAGGTTGGAGCTAAACTCTGCAGGAAAGTGGAATGATCTGAGTGTGTATATTGTTAGTGTATAATTTGAAAGCTTTGTTTGGTTTCAAGTACAGGTGAAATGGTTTTGAAGCAATTGATTTTGCCGGAAGAGTTAGGGGTTCTGTGAAGTTAGTTTGAAGGTTTGGATTTGTGTTTAAGGTTTTGAGAAAATCAGTGGTTGTTTCAAGAAACGTTTCGTTTCAGCAATTCAGAAAAAAAAAAAAAAAAATAATTGTATACATTAGCTGGAAAGAGCCAAAGATGCACTGCATAGTAGGAATGACCTGTAGCCTGAATGCAAGTTGTGCAAAAGCATCAAGGACTGATTCTAACGTTTTTGTAATTGGACAACCATTTCACCCATTTGACTGCCAAATTTTAAAGCAGAACAACTTTCAGAAAAGATAATTAGTTTATTTTTATTAAAACATTTTAAAAATTTTAAAAAACATTATTTCAACTGTTGTGAATTGTTCT
This sequence comes from Cyprinus carpio, assembly GCF_018340385.1. Lineage (NCBI taxonomy): Eukaryota > Metazoa > Chordata > Actinopteri > Cypriniformes > Cyprinidae > Cyprinus > Cyprinus carpio. Next base: position 13,499,751 of record NC_056575.1, read on the forward strand.
GGGACTGTCCGCGGAGTTGAACAAGTGGTTTGTATCTTCTTATTGGATGTGCTTTAAACGTTGAACGCTGAAAAGTCAGTCAAAACAGGCATTTTACAAATCCCAAAACACATTTGATAGTGTACAGCATCTTCAGAATGACAGCATTCTTACCCATTGCTGTTCCTGCATCTGGCGCATCTCTTGCAGTCTCCTCTCATGCTCAACTTTTCGTGCAGCATCACGCGCATCAAAAGAGAAAGGCCGAAAATGGCTCACTCTCCACGGAATTTCATATACAGACCTACAGGTAAGATGAATCCTTATTTATACACACACACACACATATACTGCATGTATAAAAAAGTTAAAATTCAATTTCTTTGTACCTTGGAAGTTCAAATGGGATTTCTGTTCGGTTATTTGCATAAGCAGGTGAAGATGCTTCCAAAGATCGGTCATCTGCAAAGATGGGTAAAGTCACAATTCCATTAAATAGGTTGTCACACACAATGCACTTGATGTGTATTTGCACTCGAGGCACCAGGGTAGTGCGGTCAGGATGCTCTTACTGAGGTGAACAATAGCTTACTAGTTACTAGGGCACTGCATACAACCTACTGCATTTAGTAATAGATAAATAAATATATATTCTTCACAAGTGTATTGGCTTGTGGAAGGTGGTATATCTTGTAGTCTGCTCAATACTGGACATCTTGAAAACGATAGGAGGTTATGCATTTAAAACAAAAAAACAAAAACTGTACTATACGGAAGCAATACCTATAGTACGTATGTAGTACTTAAGTAGCCCATTATATTCTTTGCCGAAAGAATAGGCTACACCTTCTAAAGGTGTATAAATTAGTTTTTTTTTTCCCCTTGCATAATAAACCGGGGTAAAAAAATTTTTAATCTTAACACTTATCTTTATTTCATAAAGTATGGAAAAGCATCTCTAGTGGGTCCTTACCAGTTTCACAGCTGTCCTGTTTTTGCAGAGGGGAGATGACGGCCAAAGCGTACCTGCGCTTAGGCGAGAACATTAACGGCTGTCTGCGTTTAAATATATGCATGTATCCCTTATCCGGTTCTGTATCTGCGAAAAAAAAAAATGGTTTAGAAACTGACAGAAACGTTTAGCAAAAATAGAGAATTGTAAAGCTAATGTGCAACTGCTCTCCACGTGGCTGTACGCTCGCGCTCGATCCCCTCTGATGGAGTTGCTATGGAGACCGCGTCGCGCGCAGCAAAACTGACTGAAACTACAGAGATTAAATAAACGGATTAAAGACTTCACGGCGGAAGAGCTCAAACATTACGGTAAGTTTAAAAGACAACTTGCTTGACATACAACAATACTAAACGGACTAAAATATAGAAGGCTTACATTAAATACTTGTATTCTAATTAAGTGGGTCAGAAGAGCATGAAACTTGAAGAAAAAAAACACTCGACCGAGACTTGTGCTAAAATAAAGAAAAGCTGCCTAAAACTTTTAAAATATTACACTACTATACTAATACAATATATATTTTATGCGTTATACTGTATATTAATACGGTTTAAATTATTACCCGTCTACCTGAATGGCTCTGTGCAGCGTTATGTTGAGCCATTATAACTAGCGTTAGCGTGTGTTATTGTGACTGAAAGATTGAAAGCGTTTTCAGCTGACCGATTCCTCCACTAAATATGTTACGTGGGCCCAAATAATGAGGTTAATTGTCTACAGCTGCACTGAAACCTAGATCTATATCATGCAGAGGTGTTGTTTAAGATTTCAGGGATTATGTAAAGCAGTGGGAAATAATCCATGTATTGATTTAGCTGATTACATTGTCATTTTCCATATGATTGTCTTTAAAAATACGTTAAGTGTTTTATTTGTAGCTCAAAGCTCATGAGTCAAGCAGAGGGGCGGAGCTCTGAGGAGGAGGAAGGCTGTAGTGAGAGGGCCACGCCCATTTCTGCAATAGCTCCAGAAGCTGATTCACATCATGAACAACCTGCTGTCTTATCAGCAAATTCAGCCCTGCAGTGCCTGGAGCAGGTAGAAGCTCTTTAAAATAATAATAATTTATTTTGTTCGCCTGTGTCTTGCCTTCCTTAAACTGGCAAAACTAGTAAAATACCATGACACTAATGTGATTATTACTCTTAATACAGCTGTTGTGTATTTTGGATTGGAACTCTTTCAATCTATATTACATAAAATTCACTGTTGCTTACCTGTAATGATGGCCTAGCATTGTAAAATGCAGTGATAAACTGTATACAGTATCAGAATTGAGTTGAGTACAAAAATGTGCTCAACCAAATGATTGTAAGAATGACCAAAATCAACTCTCAACGTTTAGATACAGTTTTATTTGTATGAAAAAATATGAAAAAAAAAACATGAAAGTACCTTTAAAAGCGTATATTTGATATAATTTCTCCAATATACAAATAGTTTCTGAAAAAGCAGGCTAATGATGATTAGAAAAAACTAAACGTATTAATTTCAGACTGGTAAGAAAAAAAAAACATTCATCAAGGTCTGCCAAATCACACAGCAATACTTAAAAAATATATATATATATAAAAAATAATCATCCCATGCTTTCACAATAAATACTGTACATTTCCTCATTGAATGTCACAGATATCAACCTCATGGGCCTTTAGTCCATGTCTGTTAGCTTTCAACCATCTGTTTAAAAAAAACATCTAGCCTAAAAAAGTAACTTTCAGCATTTAAAATTCAAAAAGTCCACCAACAAATCATGGATGGTATAAATCAAATTAACTATTTTAAAAAGCTGTTCAGTGTGTCCCACTAAATACATCAACACATGGAAAAAAAAAAAGAGTCTGTAAAGAGGATGGTGTAGTAAACCAGTTAAACAGAAGATGGCAGTAGCACATACACAATAACATGAAATTATAACTCAAAAGACCTGGCATTTTCAGACTAGATGATGGATAGTATTTTTATGTGCCTTGCAATGTTTGAAATACGTTCTTGAGGAAAAGAGTGTAACTGCCCCAAAAATAATTGTTCATTTATACTTAAGGTGGCTTAGGGTGCATAATTCTTTGGCCTTATCATCATTTTGACATTTTTAAATGTTTGTCTGTAGTTAGTCGGATAGTACTCAGAAGTCAGGTTGTGCCACGTGCTCCAGAAGATCCCATCCCTCTTCCCTTTGTACTTTGTTTTGTAGTATTTGCCATTGAGGTTTGCTGACATGCAGGCATCAAACCACCAGCCCGATCCGTAGTACGCCCCACAGCTCCCTGAGGGGTACATGTCGTTGTCCTTGTCTGGTGTACTGAAGAACTTCTGATCATGGTTGAAGTGTTTGCTAAACTGCAGAGCATTTCCAGCAGTCCCCGAGTACCCGCTCAAAGACAGACGATAATTGAGGAACTCATTGGATACGTAGAACTGTTCATACTTGGCATACCCACGTGTGCCCTCAAAGTCTTCGAGCTCAATGCGCAGGATCATGTCCTTGGTTTTGGTGAGCAGGTGGATTTTATCATTGCCAAGCCAGAACTCCCCTTTAGGGTCACCAAAGCCCTTCTTGTATTCAGCCCAGGTGCGGCTGAAGCTCACGCTGCCGTTGATGCGACGCTGCAAGACAGTCCACCCACCACCGAATTCCTCCATTTCACAGTACACTGCAAAGCTGCCATTTCTGGGGTCAGGGGTCACCTGGTACACCCCGTTTTTCCTCTGCCCTAGAACACTGATGTCAGAGCAGTCTCTGAGAGGGATGTTTGTGAGATCTGTGGAGAGAGAGACTTATAAGCATTCTATATAATTTTACACGCATCAGGAACGGAAAGGAATGTTTCACCCTAAAATAAAAATCTAGTCAACCATTTACTCACCCTCATGTTGAATTAAATCTGTATGATTTTCTTTTTTGTAATGAACACATTAGAATATATTTTGAAGAATGTGGGTAACCCTTAAAGTTTCTGGTTCCCAATGACTTCCATAGTATTTTATTTTTACTTAGGTCAGTGGCTACCAGCAACTGTCTGGTTACCATCATTCTTCAAAATATCTTTTGTGTTCTGAAGAAGAAAGAAACTCTTACAGCTTTGGAACAATATGAGGGTGAGTAAATGGTGACAGAATTGTAATTTTAGGGTGAACTATCCTTTTAAGGTCATACAGATTTTAAACTGTTAGAATGTACGAAACACGTACGTGTTTTTATTTGTTTGTCTTCTGATGCTTGTGATGCATGATGCTTGTGTAGATGACCCAAAAAGTTATAATTTGGTTCTAATTTGGTGCTTATTACATTTATTTAATCACCATGTGATTCGATGACCAGGGTTCATTTTTGAAATGCAAGCATTGGTATAATTCATTTTCGTTCCACATCTGATTTTATAAATCCAAGTCAGAAGATTTCAATGAGGATTTGCAAAACTATTCCAGCAGCCTCTCTCTTAGCAGTTAAATTGTGCTTGATAATAAACTGAAGAAACTTTAATGTGATAGCCCCTGTTTGAGGAGGCAGTTTGAAAGCATTCAATGAGGTTTTTGTAAATGATTTACTGGAAATTATTTTCTAGTTTACCCCAGTTCTGTGTCCTAAATAAGTTCTAAATGATTTCTGACGGATCATGCGACACTGAAGACTGGAGTAATAGCTGCAGAAAATTCAGCTTTGCCATCACAGGAATACATTTTAGAATTATAAAAATGGAAAACAGATATTTTAAATTGTAATATTATCTTTGTTTTTACTGTATTTCTGATCAAATATGTGCAGCCTTGGTGAGCATAAGAGACTTCTTTATAGTCTTCCAGATAAAACATCATTATATATACATCAGTACCATATTTCCATACAGTATTCATGAAAATGTACTCCCATTGCATAATTTTAAGTAGAATTATTTAACTTACGCTGAAGTAGTTGTTGTTGTTGACCTGGACAATGTGTGCAGTTGCTGCTGATTTTGTTGACAACCCTGGTAATGTTCTCAACTTTTCTGTCCACTATATCCTCCACATTTTGCAGATTGAGGAGGTTAAGTTCCTCCAGACGGCCCTCAAGGGAGTTAATATGCGCACGTGCGTTCTTCAGGCTGATAGACATGCGGTTCATCTTCACCTGCATGTGTTGTACAATGTCATTATTACTGTTGTTCCCATTCTGGTAGACTCTCGTGCTGGTATCCCCTCGACTCTGCTCTGCGCTGTTTGTCGGAGGGTCTCTGCTGTCCATCTGCAAGTTGAGGTCTACTTGCTGCAAGCTGCACTCCAGACAGGAGCTCTTCAACCTGTTTACTGTCTCCTTCAAGCTTTGCAGCTCTTTCATGGTCTTCTCCAGTTGTCGGAATTGTTTGGGAAGCTGGATGGTCAGCGTTGGCAGTGTGATCTGGTACGGGCACTCTTCCTCATCTTCACACTGCCCAGCTGGCCTCAGCCTCACCTGGGAGCAGCTGGAACCTCCTGACACCCTTTCCAGAACCCCAGAGGGGCCACTACCAGAAGCCTCTACCTCCTGCCAGACGGCTATCAGCAGAGAACAGCACACGTACACCAGTTTCATGGTCTCAAATAAAGTGATCCAAACTGAGAGAGAGAACTGCGTCAAAGTGCAACAGCTCTGCCATTAATATCAGAGGAGAGAGAGAGAGAGAGAGAACAAAAGTGTGGGTGGGGCAGCTGTGTATTACATAATTGCACAGTCAACATCAACGCAGGAAGAATTTGGTGAAATAGGATTACTCACCCTTTCTCTTAAAACACAACACTATGAATCAGTACATGTATTTAGGAATTATGTTTGTCTTTGTTTTTTACTTTGTTTAATCGACAGTATATGAAAGAATGTGCCTCCTGTATTCCTGTAAATGCTGTGGTGTTCTGCAAAACATTGTCTGTCATCATTCATTTATTCATACTGTCATGTGTTTGCTTTACATATTGCTAATATGTTTGTATTGGCATAGGATCATTTGTTGTTGTGAAGCAGTGTCTTACTGTAATACTGGCTGTAATAGGAACAAGCTTTGTTTGGGACTTTGGTGTAGTGAACTCTAGTAATTATTTAATCTTAAGCAGATGTGTCGAGACATCTGCCAGAAATAGCTTCACAGTTTTGTTTTTGAGAGCTTTTTTCCAAAAGAATTGGTGCTGCAATTTTCTGCAGAAGTCTGTTATCATCAGTATACTCCATTTTTACATTTTTTTTTTTTTTTTTTTGTTCTAATAGATCAGCACAGAGATGTGTTATCCCAGCTGCCAATTGTAAGATGTGCTCCAGTGTCTTACTTCAAAGCTGGTCCTCCACATGTGTGCCTCATAATTTCTCATAATCTTGACAGTAACCAGCTTTAAGTCTTCTGCCTTGGGTCGTTGCAGGAAGTCTGTCTCAAAATAAAAGTGCTATAAATAGGAAATGATAACACACAAGCTGCTCCTCAAGAAAAATGGCCAGCAAATGTCAAAAAAAAAACAAAAAAAAACCTTACTTCTAGTAAATAACATCTTGATGAAAAAGTGAAAGTTTAAGTTGTGACATTTGCCAAGTATGGTAACCCATACTCGGAAAAATTTCTATGCCATTAACCCATCCAAGTGCACACACACACAGCAGTGAGAAGTGAACACACACCCGGAGCAGTGGGCAGCTATATCCAGTGCCCGGGGAGCAACTGGGGGTTCAGTGCCTTGCTCAAGGACACTTCAGCCATGGGTATTGAGGGTGGAAGAGAGCGCTGTTCATTCACCTTCCCCCCACCTACAACTCCTGCCAGCACCGAGACTCAAACCTGCGACCTTCGGGTAACAAGTCCAAATCTCTAACCATTAGGCCACAGCTGCTGATAACACTAGTGATGAAAATGAGAAATAATCATACTGCATTTACTGTTGTTTTACAGATTTGTGAGGTGAAATCCAATAATTCTAATAGGAATTCAACATAAATTTGCCACGCTGACCAACAGAAATCTGCGGGTTTTGTAATTAACATGTACTGTATTGCTACATTATTGAAAATAGAAAACAGACCTTTTCAGCTTTTCTGTGACTGCATTTTAAGACCGTACAAACTTATTTAACTGTCTCACAGAGCCTTGTTTTCATTTGCATGTTATCTATAAGTTAAATTAAGCTTAAGTCAAAGCAGTTAATATTAATGTGAAAGATCTTCAACATTAGATGGATCTCAGCCCTGCACAGCAATTATATAATCTGTTTATTTGGATCGTTGATAGTTCTTTTTCATCTTTGTCCTTAGCTGTTCTCCACGGGAAAGGTCAGCGGGGAGAAAGTGGCTCATCTTAGGGCCAGTTTCAACTTCTTGAAAATGAAACATGAAACTCTTAGAAGTTCTCAGGAATCTGAAATGCTTCTGCTGCAGGAGGCGAAGGCATTACACACCATGCTAGGGCAGCAGAAGCAGGAGCTGGAGAAGGCTGAGCTGTTTCCTGAGGGACCGGACACAGAGGTCAGCAGAATGAAACAGACACTTCTGCAGTACTACAACCAGCTGAAGGAGGATGAAGAGAGAATACCAGATGCAGTTCCAGTTTGAGTGGTAAGATGTCCTGCAGGACCAAGATGTGTGGATTTGCTTAGGCTCCATTTAAAATATTCAGAAGGAAGAGGTGTTTAGCATATTTTAGTGAAGACTTGCTGTGACTTGTACTATATCTGCATCTCTCTGAACACTCGCCTCCTTGTGTCCGAAAACAAAATCACACCTCCAAAATGCATGATGTATGCTGAGTCATAGCTCACACTCCTGCCAGAAAGTGTTTGCTGACCTTTTTCTATGTGACTTTTGCAACAAACATCTGTGAATAACTTTTAAAAAGGGCAAAAGCTACTAATAATCTTAAATCAGACCTGTAATATTTTGGTGTGGTAAATTTGTGTGCCATTTTGATGTGGTAAATTTTAGATTGATCAAAACCTCACTGCTTACGTGAAATTATATGTTAAAGGTGCCACAATAAATAAATAAATAAATTTCTAATTGACAAAAAGCACTAAATAATAACAGTGAATTTACTGATTGTGTTAACATTCATGTAAACATGAATTATATGATTTAAGAACTTCTAAGTGTGAACTTCTAACACATCTGAGAATCACTAGAGATGTATTTTACCTATGTGAGTTGGTCAGTCGGGCATTCGTACTGCAGGTATATTAAAGCCAGATGTAGTTTCTACACATATGGCTATTACAGCATGTCCTGAGTGGGTCCTTCATCCTTAGCCAAACTGACATGGATTCACATTGCACAGCATGCTTTTGCTCACCTTTACCTTAATTTTTTTGGGACAGTTTAGTTCATGTTGAAAGCAGTATTTGCGCTCAGCTAGAATATTTGTACACATGTGCCTCAAGTTTGTGAACAGTTTTATTTAAAGGGGTCCTTTTATGCTCTTTTACAAATTCTTGATTTTGTTTTGAGGGTGTACTAGAACAGGCTCTCATACTAGGTTGTTCGAAAACATTATTTTTCACATATTTTATATTATTACAACCTCTCCCTCTCCAGTCTGGCATGAACGGCTCAAATAGTTCCTGTTTCAAATAAAGGCATACCTTCTGAAATACTAAATGTGGTGTGATCGGTTTGCTGGGCCAGTCTGTGTTGTGATTGGCAGCACTCAGCGCCTGTCAGGAAATGTCTCCTTACCATAGCCACCTGCTGTGAGCTTCAGTGTAAATATTCCATCAAAAATCAAATCAATTTAAACCCAGATGATTGTAACCATTCTAAGTTTGTCTGCCTTGGAAACACTAGCGTGTCTCCGACATAGTGATAACACCTGCTGCCTTCTCTAGTGCAGCTCAACCAGGTCTCGTCCCATTCGTCGATCTTTGTGATATCACAAATCCCGGAAAAGATGCGTTGTAGTCCAAACGAGTCGTTCGTTGTAGTTTTTGAAAAGTGATTTCTGTTAAATAAAATATCTCCTTTTGAATTGAACTTTGAGCTTTGTAACTTTGTAGATATTTTTTATGCTCAAACAGCAACATTACAGACTAACTAAAGTTGAAAAAGTGAAAAAACATAATAGGACCCCAACCCTTTAAAATGTTCAATAACTCTAGCCACAGTTGTACTTGTGAAATATCCTGTGTGCTTAAAAATGATTATTTTGCAAGTTTATATCATGCATATTTGAGTTCCTTTTTGTATGAATTGCTTCATATCTTGATTCTATTCACGTCCTGATTTCTGTTAAAATTCATGAAATTTGTTTCACAGAATTTTATTTCTCCTTTTTAGTCTAAAAGAGAAGAAGCTCTGCCTTGAGAAAGAATACCAGGACCAATCTAAACTGGTTGTAAGTATTGCTGAGACGGTGATGATTTAGGATGAATTAATCACCGGGTATTCCAGACAATTAATGTTGTTTCACTAGGGAGACTGAAACGCTTAAAAACACAGACACAAAAAAGACTGAATTGCTGCAATAATAAAACTTCAGATCCTTCTACTTAAACAAAAAACCAAAAAAAAACAAAAATAAAAAACCACATAAAATTAAATAATAAACAAATAAAAATAAACACAGTATCTTTATTTAAGTTATGAATAAATAAATATATAGATACAATGGGTATAGAAAAGTATCACCCCCCTTTAAAATCACATTTTGTTGCTTTGCAGCCTGAAATGAAGACGGACAGTTTTTGTTTTATTCATATGGTCACAAACGTTTGGATCTCTCTGTACTGTATATATTTTTGTTGTCCTGTATATCCTCAGGAGCTAAAAAAAAGAACATGGCCCTGAAGAATAGTTGTGAGGAGGTGAGAAAAGAGATGGTTCAGCTTAGACAGGAAGTGAAGACTTTAACTGAGAGCATGGAGACCCAACAGAAACATAAAGAAAGAACAACATGAGTTGGAGAATTTAAAACATCTTGAAAGAAATTAGGTAAGCAAGACCACTAAGTGGAATCCAAATTATCAGTCCTTTTAACCATGCTGAGCTGGCTCAGGTGCTTCTCATACCTGTTCAACTGGGAAAGGAGATCGACAGGGTCGCCCACAAGAAATCAAATGTGTCTTGTTCCTGCATAGTCACAGGGGTCTTGTCCTGCACCACAAAGAAAATCAAATATTTGTCTTGTTACTCTGCATCTGTTTCCTTACAAAAGTAGTATACTTCAATGGAAAGTATTTGAAAGTTCAAGTAACTTTGAGTATTTGTAAGTATTCAAGTATACTTATTGTCATTATAAGTCATATCTTAGAAGACATAAAGCCCATGGAGTACATACTGTCATAGAGAGCTGCAAAATCACATTACCTTAATACATCAAAAACATAACTAGAAAATCAAACAACAGCAAAAGATCAACACAAACAGCAGAGCAACATCGTCAGGAGCACATGGAGCATCAGCAGAAGATGGAGACAAAGTGCAAGGAGGTAAAGGAGGCCAAAAGAGTGGTGGTACGAGAAATGGAAGACCACAAGTCTCAGCTGGTGGCTGCAGAGAACAAACAAGACAGACTCCTCAAAGAACTGCAGATGACCAAAGAAAAAGAGGCCATCTTCATGGATCAAATGTTGTTATCTCAGAGTTTCTCGACAGATTGATTAGGATTTACATCAGAACTCTACTCTGACAATACCCAAAATGTTTCTAAGATTAAAGACCCTTCAGAAACAGCCTTCAAAAGACCCTTTTGTAAAATATGTAAATAATACATGAAAAAAGAGGCTATGTTTTGGGGGTTGGAGGAAGAAATCTGTTTGCAAAAAAGTTATATAGCTGTGTTATAAGTCAAATAAAGAAATTTTTGAGTAAATCTACAGGATTGATTGTTTTGGACTACAGGGTTCTGCTGGACATCAACATGGAGCAGATTGTTGCTGAGTGCAAGTCTCTGCGTGATTAACTAGCTCGAGATACACGGCTGAAAGACAAGCTTGTGCGAGTCCTGAAGAGGAATGAACTGCAGCTGAAACAGGCCAGAGACTCCTTTGCTAACACTCAACAGCAGCATGAGAGGACCCAGGCTCAGGTGACTCAAAACATGATAATAATAAATAATTATATTAATAATCATACTGTAAGAGTGTTTTCAAGATTTACCAGAATTTGGCAACACAAGAATGATGTTTAGTGGAAATGAAATATTTTGTGACGTCCTACATTTCAGAATTGCTGTGACGCCATTTCTTTCTTACGTTATGTACAAAAAGGCTGATCATAGTTATTTTATAATAACAGGAACTATTAGTTACTTTGTATTTTAGATATTTTTTTTTACATAAGACACATGGCCTGGTAGTCATGTAATTTTAGTAATTTTCTGTCTGCTTTCCAGCTGTCTTTTCATTACAATGGAAGAAGGTCCCCAAAAAGAGACACTGAAATTGAATGATCTTTTCTTAAATGTTATGCTGAAATAAAGCGTATAGTAGCTGTCATGAATTACATTTGGGAAGTTGATGTCTTGTGTTTTGAGATGCTGTACTCTATATAAAACTATTTTAAACAGCATTATGGTAATATATGGTAACATCATAGTTTTATGAGCTAATATTAATTGAGCACCTACCCTGAATATTTTTTCTTTTATAAATTATTTTTATCACACCATTTAGTGAAGGTACAAAAGTAATCTATACAAAAGTGGAAGGTACAAAAGTGACTATAAAGAAATAATTTGCTTGTTTTATTGTTTTCTATCGTTTAACTTTTTTTTGTGTAGAGAGAGACAGTCTCAGATGGTGACTGCTTGTTGCAGAGAAGAAGAGATCTGGAAAAACGCAGTTTGATTAGCAAGGTATGTACAGTACATTATGACAAATGGCTTTCAGTTGACATAATGTCTAAGTTGTGTGGCAAGATACATTACAAAATGAGTTTGTGTCCATGTATGTTTTCATGTGTCTATGTGTGAGAGAGTAGCAGTCTGTAGCAGGGCTGAAGATACAGCTGGTTCAAGAATACGTGGAACAGGAACAGGCTTTGATTAGAGAGTCCTATCGCCGTAGAGACAATCATCTCATACTTATACTTCATCATCTCATACTTATCAAAGCAGATGAAAGAGAGCAGAAGAGCCGTGAGCTCCTCAAAGCACAGGTTAAGCTCTTACCTATCCAAAATATTTACAGCAGGGTTCTTCAAATCTGCACTGCAGAGTTTATTTCAAACCCTGATCAAACTCACCTACCTGTGATTTTCTAATGATCCTGAAGACAGTGATTAGCATGCTCAGGTGTGTTTGAATATGGATAGAGCTAAAATCTGCAGGAAAGTGGATCTCATGGGCCAGATTTGAGGTTCCCTGATTTACAGAATTGTCATTTTTGGGTGAGCTATTCTGTTATGCTAGATGATTGATATGATTGTTGTTGCAGCTAAAATATAAGCATGTCAAGCAAGATCTGTAGGGGAAAGTACTTGTTATTCAAGAACACTTGAAACAGACTCAAGAGACCCAGTCGAGGTACTTACCGGTGACTGACACATACTCTATAGACAGGCTGAAACAGAGCTGAAACTTTTGCCTAATTTAGAAAGAATCAGGTTTGTTAGCCTGTAGTCTGTTCAGTAAATGTGTATTTGAATGTTTTCTATCCCTCAACAGGCTGGGTGTGTTTTCTAAACTGTATGAAGTCACCAAGGGCAAGCGGAACAAATACCTGAGCCTGATCCACATCTCAAACCAGAACCTGGCAGAGGTGCAAGAGAAGCTGGCCAAACTGGAAGAAAATCTTAAGACACTGCAATCGATTGCTATCAACAAAGACAAGTACTGTAGTTCTCACGTTATACGTTATACAGTACTTATTTATTTTTTTGCATACTACAATCTGACTACACCACACCATAAAATAATATTTGGTTAATGTGCTTGGTTACACTCTGGGTGGCTGGAAAAGTCCAGTCTACAACACTCTCACAGCTACAAGCTCAGAGACAATATGAAGAATGAGATCACAAGGGTGTTACAGGTTCTGCAAGAAATGTACCAGAAATGAGAGGAGCAGAAATTGAACCTCGGCAAACTCATGGAGTCAATCAACATGCTAGAGCAAAAAAGTTGCATATGTGCAAGAGCTACGAGGCTGCCATGCAAGAACGCACCCAGCGGTGGGAGAGTTATAGATGTTTGAGGTGAATTCTTATAGTCTGGGGTGGCATTTGCACCATAACTTTGTATCTGTGTTTGTGTTGTCAAGGCTGTGCAGCTTGTAGAAAAAGAGCAGGAATTGTATATTTTCTATGAGAAGTTAAATGGTGATGGAAATGATCGAAGACAGCAACCTGAAGATACAAAACATGGAGGATGAAATCGGCAACCTGAAAACTGATCAGAAAGACCAAGAAAGACAGAACAACCCACACATGAAACAGTTCTCCAGTAAACTGGCACTAGAGGAAGAAAGCATCTTATTACAGATACAGGTACCTCCATCTAAATTCAGAAACTATTGTGCAACCTTTATCTAAAACAATAATAATAATAAAAAAAAGTCATACAGAGTGACTTCTCAGTGGGTCTTCCAGCTTTTGCATTAGATTGGGTGAAGCAGCCAAAGAGATGATCTGTAACAGATACATAAATCAAAAAACAATACTATAAACTATATTGCAGTGGAATGTAAGTAAAGGTTAGATTGTATATAATATTCCAGGTGGCACACATACTCACAGATGTGCTCTTTTTACCATTTATAGTTCTTTCTAAGAGATAAAAGTGAAATAAACCATCTTAGCAAGAATCTACTTGATAGTTTTATACCACGCTGTGTTTAATCAACAGAGTCTCTTCATATAAACATCTACTGCATCAGTGCAGATAAAATAAACATTTAAATATTAGATTGTGTTTCTAGTTCTCATGCTTGCAGTAGGGCTTAAAGCCAGGGGTAAAAACATATTATGTCCTCAGACACTGTGTGCAATGCCAAACTAGTCCAATGTTTTTCACTACATTTACATTTATGTCACATTTTCCACATAATACTGATGTGGACAAACGCTTCCTGAAGTCCAACACATTATGGCTACACTGAAAATATCTGTACACTACCGTTCAAAAGTTTGCGGTCAGTAAGATTGGTCATTGAATTGATCAGTAGTGACAGTTAAGACTTGAATAACTATACCATTTTTTTTTTTAACTCTATTCATCAAATAATTAATGTATAATTGTTTCCACAAAAACATTAAGCATATTCAGCTTTATTAATAATAATAAGGAATGTTTCTTGAGCTCTAAATCAACATATTAGCCTGATTTCTGAAGCATCACGTGACACTGAAGACTGGAGTAATGACTGCTGAAAATCCAGCTTTTCCATCACAGGAATAAATTACATATAAGACTTCTTTCAAGAAGATTAAAGCAGAAACAAAGGATTAAGACTCAGACCCCAAACATTGTCTTCACCGTCCGTCCTTCTATTACTCTAATTCATTAGATTGCTTAAGAAGGCTTTTATTCATGAGCTTGCAGAGAACTAAAAGAGGACTTTTATGTCCAGCCCTTGGCCTGTCTGTTGTGGGCTCATGTTGGTGTGTTGGCTCAAGTGTCGCTCTTCCTGGCTGTCGTCTACATAACACTGATATCTTGCAGGTCTCTCCCAGATCAAGTCCACTTGGACATCTAACTTGCATTTCAGCTTTTCCTCTTTAATGAGATGCATAACACTGGGTGAGCTGTGTTATGCGGAGCCAAAGAGACATTTTTAGATTATAATTAACAGTATAGGCAAATGATTAAGATATAATTTATCAATCCAGTTAGGTTGGCTTTATTATGTCTGTGAAGACATTTCCAATCATTTGGCCTTCAACTGAGCACAACAAAACAAATACCACACCTCGACACTGGTCGACACCAGACGCAATGTAATCTTTAGTGACTGAAAAGCACAATGACACATCTGCTGCCAGCCTGACGCCATTAAGCCAAATGACTCACAGAGGGATACAAACACACACACAATACTCACATCCCGTGCATCTGTGTAATGAGAGCTAAGGGGCTTTAAATGAGTCCACTGTTATAATTGTGTCCTGAAGGTGCGGCTGTTTTTGTCTGTGGCATAGCTGTCTGACATGAAAGACAGACTGACTGAGCCAGAAAAGGCTTGTGTGAACCAAACCAGAGAAAGAAATTTGAACAGGTACAGTTACAGTTAGGGCTGCACGATTATGACAAAAATCATAATTGTCGATTATTCCCTTGAAATTGTAATTGCGATTATTAATAACAATTATCACAATTTACATTGATTGATGTTTATACCATTGTTTGATGCAACTGCATGCCATATTTTTATATGAAAATAAACATGCTGAAACACTCTAACTGAAAAATCTTTAGTGCTTTTCTATAGTATTAAGGCTCAAATGTCAACTATACATCGGATTGGTTTCTTCTTTAAATTATAAAAATAGTAAAAATATGAATGGTATTATAATGTTATACTAAAACTAAAACAATGGGAAAAAAACCCTTAAGATAACATGTAGAAAGAAAAAAACATCTTAAGTGTGCAGAATAACATAATTGGACTTTGAACGATTAATTGCCATTTTGTACGATTGCGTAATTGTGGCATCCATAATTGTAATCGCGATTAGAAATTCGATTAATTGTGCAGCCCTAGTTACAGTCCACATGAAGGTTAATGCCTTGCTTGGCAGGGACCCTCCTGTTCATCATCTTCACTAAAAAAAACCAAAAAAAAATAAATCATCAGAATAAATTATTATTATTAACAAACAATTCTTTATGCTATTTTTTATTTAATAATTATATAATAATAAATGTTCTAAATATTATTTTTTAAGAATTCTTTATATTGTAATATTGTCCAAATAAATAACTTTTTACACATTTTATTGCAAAAAATATGAGATGATGCTGACTTAGTTATAACTGAATTTTTAAAGGGTAATAATTTCTCAGTTGAATCTAATCTATTTGTTTTGTAAATGTGGGATTACAAATTTATAAAATGTTAAATCTAGGTTCTAATGTAATAGTATGTACATTGTGTTTTTACATTTTGAGGTTAATATGATGACATTCTGAGATGATCAAGTCAAGCAGCCCAGGTTTTTGAGACATTGACCTTTTGTTTGCTCTTCCTGACCATAAACTCAAGGCACAGCTGTGCCTTTGTTTCTGTGATAATGTGAAGGTATGGGCGATACTGTCAGGCCACCTCTGTATTTAAATGACACTGTTATACTGATGAGATCAAGGCTGGGAAAATGCCAGTGTCTGGCACTTTCCTGATTCCATTTGCTTGCTTTGTTTAAATTGTCTCCACCTCTATGTATCCCTCCCCCTTGAAATGTATATAAACTCCAAAGTATCACTGCTTTGGTTAGACCTTTGATGACTGTAGCAATGAGCAGAGCGTTCTCAATAAAGAATGCTGCTGAAGATTACCCAAGAGTCTCCTGGTCTTCGCTTCTGAATTTCCAACAGTTTTGGTGCCGTGACCCGGATAGAGCTTCTCACCTGAATCCAGATTGAAACTGCAATCTCAACAAAGATCAGACTTCATTCCAGACTGAATCTTTCTGTACAACCAAGGGTTGGTGAGTGTAACTCTATCCAAAAGAACCTTTAAGACCAGTATCCTCTGCACCGCCAGAGAAGAGTTAACAGACAGCTGCAGGGTTTGGTTAACTAAGTTACCCTCTAAAAATGTATTTTAGAGATGAAAATATCCTCTGTTTAGGCAGGGAAGATTAGCATCACATGCAGGGAAGTTTAGCGTAAAGTGCTAGAAGTTTGTGTTACCCTCTGTCTCGGCAGGGAAGTTTAGCGTAAAGTGCTAGAAGTTTGTGTTAACAAGTGTATCCTCTGCTTGCCAGGGAAGTTTTAGAACTGTCCTGTTGTGTCAGAAAGACTTTACAAAATGTTGAGAAGGAATGCTAAGCTGATTCCAACAACTAAGAAAGGTGGACTAGCTACTCCTTTATGGACAGACAGTGAGTTCAAATCATTGTTAGGAGAGCACATGGACTCAATAGTGACAGAGTCAGTCAGATTGGATTTGACAAAGAAATTTGGTATTGATCCAGAAAAAGTATGGTCAATTGAAGAATGTAAAAAGGTACTAGGATCATGTATTCGCAAGAACAATGTAAAAGGCATTATCTGCTGCCACAGAGAATTTGGTTTAGCTTTAGCTACGGAACATTCTCAGCGTAGCAGAGCTAGAGAATCCTCTTTGACTAAGAAATTGAACCGCAACAAAGCTGCAGCAAAAACTGATGTGGAAGAAGTTAGTCAGCCTGATAACAATTATCCTGACTTACAAGCTTTTTTTGAAACAGATGTAGCCATCCAGTCAGTGACTGATGTGCCTGTAAATTCAGTGAAGGTATGTGGAGCTAGGAGAAGATCTCAGAGAATTGAGGGAACTGAAAGTGTTCCTCCCAACTCTTCTGTTGTCCAAGTACAAACTGTTGCCAACGTTCTAGGACCTAAAGATATAGAGAGACTATCCCAGAGCTTACCCTCAGCACGCACAAATTTTACTGAATTTAGAAGAGCACTGATCAGCAAAATGCGTCTCTATGACATGTCGTTAGCAGAAGTCACACAGCTGATGTCACAAATTCTAACTGAATCTGAACTCAACAGTTTTGAGTCTGCTGTTACTTCTGAACTACGACATGCCAGTAAAGATGAATTGAGAGAGGGAGTTCTGAGAGAGTTAAAGAACATTGTTGGACCAAAAGTGAATTGGTCAAAGGTCACTAGTTGTGTACAGAAGAAGGATGAAACTGTAAGTGAATACACTGAAGGTTGTCAGTCAGCTGCAGCTTACAGTGGAATAGCTGACACTCCAGAGAAGGTAATGAATCATAAAGGACCACTAGTTCGAACGTGGTTTGATGGCCTTTTAGCCGAGTACAGATCTGCTTTACCATTCTTAGATCTTACATGGTCCACTGGAAGCTTGCAAAACAACTTGGACAGTTTAGCTACTTGGGAAAAAGACTCTGATGTCAAAGCCAGAGTAAAGATTGCAGCAGCATCTTTTCAGGTCAACACAGAGAACCGACAGAAACGTAAAAGTCCTAAGAAGGAGGGCAGTTGTCATTACTGTGGTAAATCCGGACACTGGATGAAAGAGTGTAGGAAAAGTAAGAAGACATTAAGAGAAATGAACAGCTTTACTCAGCTCCTACTCAGTCTACTTAACACTCTGAAGCAGCCCCTCCCCACTTCACCTAACTGTTGGAGCAGCTTGCTCAGGTGTTAACTGTTAGGGCTGTGAGTGCTTAACTACCCCAGTAATGTACAACAAAGATGAAAGATTCTTTGAAAATAAAACTACAGGAAGGTGACTGTCACTTCCTTTCATTGAGAGAACATTAAGTACACTCACAGCCTTCAAAGCTATATTACAGCACACTCTAGTCACTCCTATTCTCTTTGGGTTATGATGTTTTGTTATGACTGATGTTCCATTGGAAGATTGGGATGTCACACAGTAAAGTTTGCACACCAACTACAGGGACAGACTAGGACACACACAGACCAGTGGGGAGCCCAGGGAAGAACCGATGTGCAACAGGCCTCGGGGGCCAACCCTGTGGTGAAGACTTCCTCATAGGTTTCCCCTGTCAGTAGTTTCATCCCCACCTCACTGGTCCATAGGTGTCAAATTACTTAAAACTAGATTGAGAAAAACACTATACGATCACCAGACTTAAAACCACTATACGATCAACAGAAGTCTAAAAAATGTCTATGCATGAATACTGCTGGTCTGCTGTTTTCTTTGTTTTCTTGTGTTGCAGGTATGTGTGCATGATATGTCATCTCCATAAGCAGCACCCTGGTGTAAAGCATCACCTCAGACATCCATGAACAAGCTTCATGAGGACCAAGAATCATCTGCATGAATCTACATGGGAAATGGACTACAGAAAACAGACTTCACAGCTATTGGGGCGCCATGGACTTCAAGACTTCCACTCTCATGCTACATGGTTTTCTGTGTCATCATGTAGTTTCCACGACATGTTACCATCCATGTCATATGTGTCCACAGTTATTGTTCTAAAAATAACTATTACACCTAAGTAAATCTAGGACAAGACACAGAATAAGTTATATGTGCCTGTAATCTTTTCAAGTTACATGACTGCAAGATGGGGCTTATGTTAAGAAACATAGGCCATAGAATGGACTTATGAAAGTTTAAATTTGTATTATGTGAGAGTTATTAGAACTCTCAAGGGGAGGACTGTGGGATTACAAATTTATAAAATGTTAAATCTAGGTTCCAATGTAATAGTATGTACATTGTGTTTTTACATTTTGAGGTTAATATGATGACATTCTGAGATGATCAAGTCAAGCAGCCCAGGTTTCTGAGACATTGACCTTTTTGTTTGCTCTTCCTGACCATAAACTCAAGGCACAGCTGTGCCTTTGTTTCTATGATAATGTGAAGGTATGGGCGATACTGTCAGGCACCTCTGTATTTAAATGACACTGTTATGCTGATGAGATCAAGGCTGGGAAAATGCCAGTGTCTGGCACTCTCCTGATTCCATTTGCTTGCTTTGTTTAAATTGTCTCCACCTCTATGTATCCCTCCCCCTTGAAATGTATATAAACTCCAAAGTATCACTGCTTTGGTTAGACTTTTGATGACTGTAGTGCTGAGCAGAGCGTTCTCAATAAAGAATGCTGCTGAAGATTACCCAAGAGTCTCCTGGTCTTCGCTTCTGAGTTTCCAACATAAAACATGATTTATTATGCTATTCCATTATTTAATAATTATATAAATATTATTTTTTAATAAATATTATTATTGTTATCAATAATTCTTTCTATTCTAGACCTAGTTTGTTATACATATATTTGTACAATATATTGAGGCGATGTTGACTTAATTTTATTCAATCTAATAGATCATTTCTCAATGTAATCTAATAATAAAAAAAATTCTCATAATGAGGATGTTATCAACTGAGTGCTAAACTAAACAGACTATACAGGGTGTATTTTATATAGTTAGAAAAATATCCACTCATATAGATAAAAAATTAAAAGGAAAAGTTAATTTCACTCACTGGTGTGTGTGTGTGTGTTTGTGTGTGTGTTTAGTTAGAGGTACATTTGGCAGATAAGGAAGTTCAGCTCCTTCAAGAAATAGAGCTTGTGTATGAGCAGGTTACACGGCTTTCCCAGCACATCCAAATCAAAGCTGAGAATGGTAAGAAAGTAAGTTTACACACACTGCACAGCAACAATGTTGATTTAGATCAGTCCTCAAATGGTTTTGCTTCAGGACTCAGAATTTCCATTGAATCTCAAGTAAATACTTGATGCTTCGACACCCTGCAGACCTCATGGTCTCCAAAAAAACATCAGCTGCCCACATTTATGATCGATAGCAAGCTCTCCTGCTTCTTAACAAATCCTTCAGATTAACTAAACCTCAAACTAATGTGCTATGTTACTGTAAACACATAAGGTCAGGAAGCTAGGAGTTTTGGCAAACTCATTTAGAGTGTGTTTTTGTTTTAGGGGAATGAACTGCAGGCTCAGATCAGGGAGTGCACTCGTAAAATGATGGCGGTGGTAGCAGAGCTGTCCATGTGACAGGCTGAGTGTATGACCCTACAGCAGGAAATGACAGATACGAAACTACAGCTGGACTTGTGTCAGAGGCATGTGGAGCAGGGCCTGCCCCTCTCAGACAGCATATAGTATGAGTGTGTTTGCAGCACAGATGCCAGGCAGATGCAGAAAGAAAAAAAAAAAGCCAGGGTAAGCTTCCAGAAAGCAGCAATGACTCAATCCTTACAGTAAATAACATTCCTGTTGATCATTAAATGTGAAAGTATGGGTCACAAAACCTGTCAAGTACATATCCATATATAATTTCATGAATCAGATGATATAAGTTTTTTGTTAGGATTAAATTTAATTTTTTAACAGTATTTTCATCACAGTTAAACATATGCCTCTCCCCATTTCTCATTACCTCTACTGTTATGAAAATATCATAAACTGTTATGAAAAAAAATATATATTATTGATAGTAATATTTAAGTTTAGATTTTTTGTTTTTAATTTTTGTATAATTTGTCACTTTATTACAGTATTTAGAATGTAATTTAAATTCATTCTACTATTATAAGGGCAGTGGCGTTGGATCAGGTCTGTGCTAAAGCTCTGTTTAGAATTGTACTTTAACTGAATTGTTTAGGTAAGTATTTAAACCACCTATTAACATCATGTTTATGTGATACTGAAGTATTCTTATGTTGGTGTTTGTTAGCTGGCTGAGGAAGACGAGTGGAATCAGCTTCCAAACGGTGTTTATACCACGTCTGAGCTTCGACCCAATGCTTACATCCCCACTGATGATCCTTTGCCAGTGCCCAAACACTATGGAGCCCTGGTCCCCTTTAAACCCATGAACCCAGTGCCAATATTTGCCACATCTGCAAACCAAAATGGAAGTGAAAGTTGTGACATGGTAACCCATACTCGGAATTGGTGCTCTGCATTTAACCCATCCAAGTGCACACACACACACAGCAGTGAGAAGTGAACACACACCCGGAGCAGTGGGCAGCTATATCCAGCGCCCGGGGAGCAACTGGGGTTTCAGTGCCTTGCTCAAGGGCACTTCAGCCATGGGTATTGGGGGTGGAAGAAAGTGCTGTCCAGCACCGAGACTCAAACGTGCAACCTTCCGGTTACAAGTCCAACTCTCTAACCATTAGGCCACGGCTGCCCCAAAATACAAACCCATTGAGATCTAGAGTGAGTATGCAAACTCATGATGCTTACAGATACAGAAATAAAAGTCCAGATGTGCTCTCATTCCTGAGGAATCTTTTCCATTTCCTCAGAACTAGTGATGCTAACATAAGACTTGTTTGTCATTTGGGTCTAATTTCTATGCTTAGCAGCCCAGTGAAGCTCCTTCTGGTGGAATGCTGGGAATTCAGATCAATTCTTTAGAGATCTGCCAGAGCTGAGGGGTGGGAGAGGAGTTAGTCATGATGCTATGCCCTCTAGAGCCACGCACAGCTGAATCATAAAGAGAAATTAATTACATTACTAAATGGGACATCCTATGGAATTGTATTCTCATTTGATATAACAAAGATTATTATGAAAGATTCATTCAGGGAATATGGACTGGACAATTTAAATGTAAAATAAAATATGAACATAATCAAAACTTAAATCAAAAATTTAAAAATATATATTTTGTGTATGTTTTTCTATGTGTAATATTCAGAGAAACAATTTTCAGTATTTCATAATTACATTTGCAAAAATATTTGGAGGCAAGAAAAATGATTTGCTTAAAGAATTCATGGCCAATCTTTAGCCAAAACATTTGGATGGTTTTATATTTTGCCTTATCACCAACCCCTGATTGTGGCACAACTATAGCTTAATAATCAACTTCATTAATAGTGTGGTTTTCATACACGTAATAGCTCAGAGTGCTTTACAGAAAAATAACCAAAAACCATCTAAACACAGCTGCAAAGTGAAAAGCATGCCTTACAGGCTAAACAGTATAATTGCAAACATACAATGGCAGCAATATAAAATAACCTTTCAGGAAATCGCTTTTGACAAGAAGCATCTTATTTTGTAGAATATAAAAACTAAGCATGATTAGTATAAAGAATATATTATTTTTTTATTTCTTGTTTGTGAAACATTTACAAATGTACCCATTTGACTCCACATAACATCTGTGGGGGGGAAAATGTATTTTTTGTTGGTGCTCTTCTATCGCATATGTGTGTATAGAAAAGTGCATAATATTCCCCATATGTATTGGCATCAGTATAGTCACTACGTGTCCATCTAGGTACTAAAATATGACAATTAAAGAGCAGAATGACAGCCGGGAAATAATCTTTGGTCAACAGCATGACTTCAGGCTTCAGTTTTTAGTAAGATGACACTAACATTGAGATTTCTCTTCACTACTACATTTACCTGAATAAATCAAGCTTTTTTTCTTTGGCCAGGGGGCACTTTTTCCCCCTAATTTCTCGGAATGTTTTCCATGTTTCCCTTTTTACCACTTTAACCATTTGTACTGGGCTGTTTTTACTTGACTTCGAAGCCCAGCTTGATCTGTGTCTGCTTCAAGGCCATCTCTTCCACAAACCTGACATCCACATTCTCCTGCTCTTCAAAAGGGTTCTGAGCTAAAATACAACATCCACACGATTATTACCTTACAGTAAATGACAACATTTACTATCCTACAACATATTTTATGAATAAGGTCATGTACCTTGTTCTTCCCTGTTCCACAGAATCTTGGTGAGGTAGTTTAGGGGCAGGAAATCAGGAAAGGAACATGACTTGCCATAGTCCAAGAGTGCAGAGTCCTAAAACAATATCATGTGTTTAGCTGGCAAACGTGTTTCGATTTAAGTCTATGATTCAGTTTCCTAGGAATCAAAACACTTGATGCTTTGTTCGATTAACAAATGAACATTTAAACAGCAGTTGTTATATTTCACTCAGCATCTAGTCTAATAAGCTGTTTCATCCAAGTATTATTTTCAGCTGTTTGGGAGATATTCAAACCAGCTTCATGCTGTAGTACTTTTCTAAAAAAAAAAAAAAAAAAAAAAAAAAAAGAGAGAGAGAGAAAGGAAAAAAACCCACCCTCAGCTGAAACTGTAGTAATAGCATGCTGGTGAACCTGACAAATGCTCCAGTATATTTGTGTTTGCGTTCTAACGAGCATTAAATGTTTCTATTTACAACGTGTTTTGTAGCATTAAACAAAGTAGCCAATAATAGACAAATTAGTTGATTCTTTAAACACAATGACCAATCAGAAGTGGTTAAGTTAGTCAGAATCCACTCACTGCTCAAAACGCCAGAGTTTTTGTTCAGTGCTGAGTTCTGCACACTTGTGAATAATCTCTTTGCACGCTTTCTAGGCTATGGGCCATAATAGGCTATAAGCCTTTCATAATTTGGTTCTGGTTCTGGAACTGGGTCTGCCCCCTGTCATACTCACCCTGTTCTCAGAGTATTTTTCCAGCAGAGTCCTGACGTATTCTCTGGAGATACATGCTGAATTTATGGGATGATCCCACTGCTGGCTTACTTTCTGCTCCATATGCTAATTACAAACAAATGAAGTCAACATGAAAGGTCATTCACAACCTGTAATGTGATTTTTCATGATTCAAATCGAATAGGTGGGACGTTGGGAATTGATTGGATTAACATTAGTATTATCTGCCACTTCCATTAAAATACTGTATTAACTATTGTCAAAATTTTAGGAAAGCGGCATTACTGTAACTATAACTATATGGCTATTGTTTAACATTTTCCCATCCCAGAGAAAGAGAATCAACTATTTTGATGATAGATTCTGAAGAAAATTGTGATTCTTTGGAAAACATTAACAATAACACTAAGATCCAAAATGTTTTCAAAACAAGGTGGAAGACATGTGAAATCAATAATAGATGAGTGCACTACCATAGAAATCATCAGACTAATCAGCAAGGGAGAAATCGGCTTCCAAAATTGGCTTGCAAAGACTGGAGCCCAACCACATGCTGTGATCCAACACATGACCACAAACATGCTCACATTCCTTTTCTTTTACACAGGATTGATTTTGACATCTACAAAAGCAGTTTCAAGCTCTGAGCGAGCAGTGAGGCAGGGGTTGGACTCCATAAGACAGATTTCAAGAGAACAGTTAAGTAGGAAACTTACCTCAGGAAGTCTTTTCAGAATACTAAACTTCAACTGCTCATTGGCATCACTGTTATCTAAATCTGTCATGAGGTAGATAGACAGAAAGAGTGAGAGAACATACCATTGTACTTAAAATAAAACACTGGCTTCTAAATGACCATAATTCTTTAATAATGTGGGTAATTAATTCATTTTTCTCCAGGTCAAGGATACGTTTTTGACTATTGGAGACCTTAATGTGGTGACCCACAGGAGAAGCACAGGAGTTTAAAGGTGACCGGTAAAGTCTAAGTACTTTATGTATGTACTCAATATATAAATGGACAGCTTTCAGAACAGGGTATATTAAAATGTGTGTTTAAATTAGTACCTGTCATAAGGCGTGAAACAAATGGTTCTGTGAGCTGAAGAAGGCCGTGGTCCACATACTGGAGAAAGGTGTGCTGTGGGAGACAACGGACTCCGAGCACACTTAACAGTGTAGAATAACCTAAAAATGCACACATAATGAACCACTTAAGCAATTTAACCAGTTTTGTGATGGATAAAAGTGGACAGAACTGTAGAACTGGGTCAGTTACTCCAATACTAATCGCCTTCCAGGCAGGCCTGAGCCCAGGCCAAAGCATTTGTGTCAAAGAGTGGATCCACCCAGATAGATCTTGCACAATTCAGATTTCAGAAACAGCTTTTTTTTTCCTCACTGGGTCATAGAAAATCACACACACCCAACAACTAAACTACATGGTTACCTACCTGGTAAACTACATGGTATGTTGATTTGGATTTTGGAGAGGTGCTCTTTTGATTAATCTTCAGAGGGTTCAAATGTCTTTGGTCAGCCTTGGCAGAACTAAAGATTCCATTTTTTCCTTTGGCATCATTAAACAAGTCTAAATATGTCTAAACATGAAAAGAACAGACAGCAGCCTACCTAAATAGCATGAACATGCTCCCAACAAGAAGGCTGTTGCTAAAAATATAATGCAAAAATCTGATTTTTTTTGGAAAAAAACACTATACCAAGCCCTGATCCAAAATGGCAAACAAGGTGAGAGAAATGTCCCTGTGTCCATGCTTACTTCCCTACTATACAGTAGATAAAATGCAGTCTGAGGAATCATAGTATTCTCGGATGACCTACTACTGTACTTCTACCCAGATTCTGAAGTGTGGCAGCTCATTAGGATTTGGAATTGTTTTCTAAGTGTTCTCAGACTGACTCAGTCAGGCTTCCTCTTACCTGGAGGGAGGGGGAGACAGAGCCCTTTAGTTGCTTCCAGAATGCGAAACATCACATGAAACATCGCCCACTCTTCTGAACTGCCCTGCTGCTTACTAAAACAGAGAATTGAAGTCTTTAGATTCAAGAAATCAAGCACTCTCATTCCCTCCCAAAGAGGAAGTAAAACATGGACAGGTGCACGTACATGCAGAGCACCCAGGGGCCCAACTTCAGCTTCTGCCACATCAATTCCAACACATGCCAGACCAGTTCCAGCTGAACAGAGAACACAGTCACGTATTACAAAAATACATATATTACTACAAACGGCAGATTCAAGACAATTTCCATCCTCTTTGAAATTACTATGAATCTCTCAAAATGTTCAGTGGAAATAAACTCTCATTAGCCTCATGTGACAGACGTCAGAGAGTGTCCTGGACAATCTGACTCACTTTCTCTTCCTGTTTTCAATGTTTGCACAAACTCACAATCACCACCCCTGTTCACTTTAGATTCACTTAAGCAAGCTCATTAACTCCAGTGCGTGCTTTTGCTTGGCAGATCACGCATGGGTTCTCACATCCTCATGCTTGCCCTGATCTGAAAACAGGAAGAACCACTAAACGTCTGCTTCCCCTATGGTCTCCTGAAAAGGCTCGATCCAGAGACAGTTTGGTGGAAACAGAAATATAGTGCATATCTTCAACTATTCTTCCTTGACACAATAGGAGAGTAGTACATTATGGGGGTTTGTTCCAATCCTCCAAGCGGTAGAGAGATAACTCTGTTTTGGCATAAGGTCAAGAGTTTATCACGCTAGGACCAAATGCACACTTAAGATAGAAGGATGCTGGCCATGTGACTCATTTTGGTCCATAATTTATAATCTAATCACAGAATAGGCTAATCAGTTGATCTAGTGGCAGACTTAAAATACTTTACAAAAAAAAGGGGTGCATTTTGCTTAAGGTGCAGCTTCGTTTTGTGTCGAAGGAGGAAATTTGTCCCACAGCTGCCAATTACTAACATGTGTGCAGCAAGAGATCTCTGGCATAATGTCGCAAGAGTACAAACACATACCAGCTTTGCAGCATAATTTACCACCAGCAAATCAATCTTTTTCTTCCCCAGTCGTGATAAATGTCTGTTTAAGTGTTCTCTGAGTTTGTCCACCATCTGAAAAAGAAATATATTTAATAATACATATATTACAAAATAATAAAAAAATATTTTAAAATTATTGAAATTGTTAAAAATAATACATATAGCTATTTGCAATAAGAAAAGAAACATTATGCAGATTAGCAGCCATCATACAAAGCAATTTGACTGCAGAATGACCAGTCAGAACCATCGGCCAATCACAATCATGCATTCCAGAAAGCTGTACTATAAATGATAAATATATAATTTAAAATTAAATTAAATCATTAATGGATTTATCCAAATGGATGATTTCAAGAACGACTTACTTTTTATTTGCTCTTGCATTCGATCCTTGTTAGATTTGGAGTGGGTGGTCCGTATAAGAATAATAAATATTGAGCACTACTGCAGTCACAAGAACATTTTAAGAAAAGTCTCTGTGTGAGGGCAGAGTCAGGCCCTCCGTTTCGGATTAGCACTTTCAGCCTCGCTGTCATTGTCAAGGACTGAATGGTCTAGAATTGTCTGCATTTGTCCTCTATTCACTGATTTCAGCTGCTTTGATGGAATCTCTGCTTATTTTGTGTGGACAGTTACAGCTGAACACTGCTGGATGATGGACAACTGAAAGGCCCACTACTCACCAGACCCACCAGCACCCTCTGCTGTTGGTCTTCCTCTTGAAACAGTGGAACTACACGCTTATCTGGAAGGACGGAAAGAACGTGAGAGTGTAAGGTTTAGTTTACACAAACCTGTCATCATTTACTCACCCAATGTTGTTACAAACCCATATAGCTGTCATTTTTCTGTGGAACACAAAAGCCCTGCCCTCATCGATAGCTCTCAAATCTCATTCTAACTAGTGCACATTCAGACTTTTTTTTTGTTCATTATATGATTCTGTTGCATGGAAAAGAGCAGCGTCAGCATTCTGCAAAATGTCTTCTTTTGTGTTTCCCAGAAGGAAGCAACATGAGCAAGACGAGTATCCATAAATTATGACAGATTTTTCATTCTGGCTATAAAAGTCCTGTCAGACAATGCTGAACGATCTTAATAATTCTACACATTTTTATTATGTTTATAGGAACTGAAAAACAAGCTGTTGGGTGAATGACAAGCTCTAAGTGAAAAACAACTAAAAAACACCAGCTCTGAAAGGTATTCTGACTAACACAAGATAACACATTGATTTGTTTTATATATGTGTGTGTGTGTGTGTGTGTGTGTGTGTGTGTGTGTTTGTGTATGTGTGTTTTTTAAGTAGGTAGGAGGTACAGTAATCACTCTTATCTACAGTATCAGTATGGCATTCCTCTTCTCAATGCCCTTGTATCTAAAGAGGTGCTTGATTGACACATAAACCCAGAGACTGATTACATTCAGACCAGAGAATGTGACCCTGAAACTCCAGTCGCTGGGACTTTCCATGAAAGTTTAAAATATTTCCAGGATTTGATCAGGGATATATAATCTCACAAATGTCCTTTCGTTTCTCTTACCCAAACGCCAAGTGTCCACCATGGACAGAACTCTGCATGTAAGAAACGAACAGGAAAAGAGACAAACATTAACAGCAATACAGCATAGGTAAATATTGTCTTGTTTTAAAGAGGTTCAGCTTATTCATATAAGGGTTAGTTTGCTTTGGCATGAAATGACACTCTGTTTTGTTTTGTAACATGCTGTTCTTGCACACTCAGTCTCCATGCACACACATAATGTTTGGCACATGCCAAACTCCACCCACTTTTTTGTGTTCTCCTCAATCTGGCGATGACAGTGGGGAGATTTCTTCTTCTCCGAGTTCTGCAGCAATAACAAGAAACGGATATTATTAAACAGATAGTGGTAGCATAGTCCAAGGTGCTTACCAGTCAATATATCGTGGCCGTCATATTGTAATTATCAATAATTAATATTTGTATATTTTAGATGTACTGCATCCAATAATATACATTTATAAAATATATAAATATATATTTATGTAGCAACCTAATCCTTTAATATATTATAACTAGTGCTGGTTATATAAAAAAATATTAAAATATATTTTTTTAATTATTTAAAAAAAACAATCATGTATATCCGGTTCCTTTTTTAAGAAAAAAAAAAAAAGTCATAATAATGTATAATTATTGGGTTCTGCAATTTGTTTGATTTTTATATTTCTCAAACCTCTAAAATCATACAAATGTGCTGTGATTCAATAATAAAACTTTCCCAGTATGGCCATAAAGATGTTTTTGATGCAAGCCTGCAGTCTTCAGCTGGTGGTCATATTTTCTGTAAATGACGGTGTTTCAACCTTGGGTAGTCTTAATTTTTTAAGCTTCAGTGATGATTTAATTTCACCGTAATGGCTTTTGTTTAACATTTCATCTGGGTTTGATTTAGAAATGAATTATATGTAAAGAACTTCTTTCTTTATTTACTGAGCAATGCATGCACTACTTGGGACTTTTGTGAATGTGTGTGTGAAATGGACACTTGTGCTGTGGCTCCAATCACTTCCAATCAGTTTATACAAATCCAAGAACAGAATTTTAACCAAATTAAATAAACATTTTAACAAATTTTATTAACTTTAAATATAGATTTTGGGTCTCTGATGCGTAATGTGTGGTCCTAGTGCTCACCATAGCAGCCTGAAATCTGTCCCAGTCCTCTTTAATCAGACTGGTCCTGAAGCGTGGGCTCGGTACTGCCTCAAAGTACCTCATCCTGTCCAAGACGAGCTGTAGCTCCTCCCAGTAACCCTGCAGGCTTTTAGGCTTTCACCCACGAGAACTGAAATTATTACCTCAATAATAAAATACAATTACAACATTATCACAAGAGAAAAATTGCAAAACAGATTTTGGCAGGCGTGAAGCACATAAGTCAATGTACCCTTTTGACAAATGAAGTGTGTCTTAGTGATAGATCTGGACTGAAGCCCTGGCAAATGTTACAGGGGTGGTTTCACAATATCATTCTGATCGATCAATATTTTGGTTTCAGTTGACAGTTGAAATCTGTTTCACGACTCAAACATTTCCTGTTGATATGTTTCCCACTAACACCTCTCCCAAGCAGATTTAATTAATTTGATATGGATTACCCTTTGTCTGTTTCAGTCTACGCACTTGTACTGATCTGCTACTGTTTCTTCTGCCACCTAGTGTTTAGAAAGTAAACTGCTGCTCTAAAAATTTATGTCCGCCCATTTAATGTCTGAAATGTGACACACTATACGTGAACCGTGTACAATGTTCAGTAACATGTAACAAGTGAATCAGATCAATTTTAATTTCAAAGTTGACTTTAAATTCAAACGATGATAATCTTAACAGCTAAATGAACATTTGCCACATCCGCTAATTTTAAAAATGTCCCATGTTCATCACGCAAAGACTATTTCATGAAATATATTAATGCATATAGATTCTGGAGTATCTCTTACCTTGCCTTTAATTATTGGTTGACAGAGCAGTTCGGGGGTGCATTTTACCCCAGGGATTGCTGTCAGAGCCACAGGAAGCTCCTAGAAAACAAGACCTTTTTTCAAGTTCACATTAAACAGATTAAAATTCACTGAAAATATTTTCAAATAAGTAATGTGGAATGTGGAAAGTACTCTGTGCATCTTTTAAATGAAGTACAGCTAATTGTTTACCTTCTTCTCGAACACACAGGAGTACGGTAACAACTTATCTAGGCTCACACACTGCTGGTTGCTTATTCTGTACAGGCTGGCTGAAATGAGAGTTGTACTGTTATTTCTAATACTCGTTTTGCATGCTGCAAAATAGAGACAGGCCGCATGAACAGAAGCACTCACCTAGAATAAACTCCTGAATCTGATCAAAAGCATCAAAGCTCATAACATTCTCACTGATCCAGTTTATAATCTGGAACAAGAGAGAAATGAGAATCATATTAAGAGTGATTTTTTTAAGCACATATCATCATTACAAACTAATCTCTCTTTCTCACTCACCTTGAGCTCCATCACAGGATTTGGCTGAAGGTAGACCAGCATGCAGTGTAGAGCAGCAAGCCGCTGGGCCTCAGGCCTGGCTGAACTGAGAAGCTCAAGCAGAAAGTCAGGGTTGAGCTCTATGGTATACATCTTGCCGGCTCGGACATCAAGCAGCCTGCTGCCAGACACACTCACAACCTCTCTGCCCAGGGCTTCAATGTGACCATCTGCCCCTGTGAGAAGGCACAGAGTAAGGTAATACACACAGAAAACACAATATAGTTTAACTGATTGTATTTCAAATTAAAATTAAAATCATACTAAATATATGTGAAATACAGAATTTATATCGAGCAACAAAAAACAAAATATTAGGCCTTACCTGACAGGAAAAGACTGTAGCAGAGCAGGTCTTGTTGTCTGCAGTTGATGAGGTGCAGGAAATGATCAGCCAGGTACACCACTATATAATAATCTGAAATGAACAAAACATCAAATGAGAAGATGACCCATGACACTATTTCAGATGAACGTACTGATAACGTACTGTATGTGAGAGAATTAAAGACTGGGTTGGATGGCTTTCTGTGGGCTGAGTGTGAGATGATGGCTGTACTAACCCAGATGAATGAAGATAGGATGGACGGTTGGCAAATTAGCAGGTGCGGAGCCTTTCTCTAGAGACACAGTGAACGTCTTACTGCAACCTATCAGAGAGAGTCTATTTAATGCTTTATATAATGATCTGTGTGAATGTTTATATCACTGCAGCATGATGTTTTGTACCTCTGTGCACAAATGCAATAGTGTAGGTGGCCGCCTTATGCCAGTGCACTGGAGGGCTGTAGCACACACACATGGTTCCTGTTCAAGGCACATCCAGAGATTCAGAACAGGAACTTACATCAGCTCAAATCAAATGAATTACATACAAACACAAAATGAAAGCCAAAATAGCGGAAATGCAGATCAGCAGAAATCATGTAGGCGATTTAAAGCATTTAGGCAATTTACGGTAGATGATTTCAGGAATTGCTTTTGCAATTATATGCCAGCTTAGCAACTACAGTATTAACAATGTGAAGCATGTTGATGATGATTAAGTCAATACATGTGAAAAAGCTGAGAAAATATAAACTTACTCTCTATCCCATGATAAGTTAGGAAAAAAAAAAAAAAAAAAGTAAATATGGAGCAAATGTTTCAGTGTTTCACAGTATGATTTCATATTGAGGAGCACATGTGAAATAACTTGCCTGTGGGGCTGGTGAACACCTCTAACCTGAGACCCTCGTCCTTCATGTCCTGATAGTGATCGTACCCAAAGTTAACAAACCTGTAAAACCACAGACACCGCTTTATTCTTTTTACATGGGGTTTTTACAATCATATACTCATGTTTGTATGTATTGTAAGCTGTTTTGCATGTTTTTAACTGGAAAAAGTCACTGACCTCACAGAAGAAGTTACACAAGAAACGCTGGGCATCTCCAGTGGAAGCTCAAACTGTTGCACATAAAAACATTTGTTTTGAATAAATCAGTTCCCCTTTTAATATTATTCAAATAAGGCATTTTAGATGTGACACAAAGATGTTTACCACGGTTTCAAAGTTGCGATCGGGGTAAAACTGTACACACTTCAGTGTGTGTTTCTCCTATAGGGTGGAGAAAAAAAACAGACACATACTGGAAATATGTTCATGTTCCTTCTTCAAAACTCAGAGAAGAAAAGGAATAAGGGCAAGCAACAGTGAAAGTGATCCTGACCCGTGCAGTGAGGCAGAAGAGTCTTTGAGTGTCCGAGTCCCACTGGACCCAACTGAAGTCCTCTGCCACTCTCTCTCTGCTCAGACGCTCAGGATTCTGCATAACCTGTATGAACAAGTACATGCGTTTTTACCATTCATATGAACATCATTCGATTTTTATACATCCTTATATCATAAAAAATATAGAAAGAGCAGCCCTTACCACTCTGTAGCCCTCCTGCCTTGTTAAAGTAATGTGGTACTGATCAACATCTGTAGCAACAAAATAACCATTCATAATAAATTACTATAAAAATATTCAAACTAGTAGAAGCTTGAACAAAATATGATAGTGCAATGTAAAAAAAAAGCATATACAGTAGATGGTTTCTGGAATATTTCCACAATACATACAGCCATCCTCTGCCGCCAACAGCAAATGACTCTCCAGTACGGTGGTCCGACATGCCTTAGGATAAAGAAACTAGAAAGGGGTTCATAGGAAATAACAGACTATTTCAGTGTGCTTTATGCTGGACCTTCATAAGGATTTCTGTATTGGGTGTTTCATCATCAGCTTCACATCACAGCTGTTCATTACCTGCACTTTGACTTTGCAGTCCACGGCCTTCAGGACCTTTGTGTTGTTGATTGGGTGTATCTCAATGAGAAGAGTTAAACATTTTGACACTAAAGAAGAAAGAAAACAGATTTATAGATTTATGACTATGTCAGGAGTTAAAGAATAACTTAGACAGCATGACTGTGCTAAGCTCATTTATATACATTTAGATTCTCTGTTTTGTGAATGCACTTTTATTTAATTGTATTATGATGTAAGCAAACTAGCATAAATTTTATGCATCTTGAATTTAAAACAGAAACAAACCAAACAATCATTGGGCCTACAGTTAAACTCTTATATGTTTTTGGTGACAGTATTAGGGTTTCTTTAAGACACAAAGGAGAAATCTTTTTTTTATTTTCATTT
Organism: Cyprinus carpio; assembly: GCF_018340385.1. NCBI lineage: Eukaryota > Metazoa > Chordata > Actinopteri > Cypriniformes > Cyprinidae > Cyprinus > Cyprinus carpio. The sequence continues at coordinate 13,533,544 of NC_056575.1, forward strand.
ATTTTATGAGAAGTGAAAGCATATTGGTATAAAACTGCAAAGAAGCTTCTATGGTACAACAATAAAAATATTTCAGAATCAGGAACTTCAATCATGCAAGAGACGCAAATAAAACTGTGTTAAACTGTAACTAATAACTGAAACTTAAGACAATTGATAAAGTGGAGTTTAGTTAAATTTATTCGATTGTCCATTTGAATAAACAGAGTATCATTTCTCAATGTCTCACTAAACTGATTATTATTATTATTATTATTATTATTAAATGAATAAAAGGCCTAAAAGAGGGCTTGCATTTAAATTTAGGAGCACATTAAAAGGGGTGCAATGAAAATTAATCAAATAATGTGTTTTTCCTCAATAAAGGGATACAATGAGACATTTACAAGAAAAATAAATGTATTAAAATGCAAAACTCTAGGTTTTTAGATATTTCTGCTTAAACTGTATTTAATAATAATGTAATTATTTATAGGCCTACTTTAATCTGAGTAAACTGTGTGTGTGTGTGTGTGTATACAGTTACAGTTAGCAGCACTCCTATTTATTTAATGTAATCATGGCCTTTTGAAGTTTAGTAATCACTGGTTGTATGGTGATTCCTGTTTTTCATCCCCAAATGTAATACTTATTAAAATGATAAATAAGACCTTTTATACACCATTTAAGATATTTAAGACTCTTTATGATCTTAAATCTTATGGAAAATGAATTTTTAGACTTTTTGTAGACCTGTGGGGACTTAACACATGCTCCTAAATACATTCTAGCTAGCACACATCTATTTTAGTCGATGTGAGAAAAAGGCTTGCACTGTTGAGCCCTGCAGTGAATAACTACTAAAACAGTAAATAATATATTTTTATAAAAGATGTCTTGTACCTGGTTTAAAGCGGCCGTCTCCCTGTGTGGACTGAGACAGGCTGACCGCTAGCACAGAAAAAAAGAAAAAAAAAAATACTCACATTAGTAATCATCTTCTCAAACCCAAATTAGACACTATTACCCATACAATGATGCTCATATGCTAAAAATAAATTATACTGGCCTGTAGTCTCACCTAGGAGTGTTTCTTCTTTATTTAAAGAGCAGCTGCTGACACACACCTGCTTGTCAAAAGTGTAGAGCAGCTGTGAACACAAGAGGCACGCGGTTACACAAACCTTTCATAGTTCATTTCATTAAGACTGAAAGTGATGCACAATTCTCACATTTATTTTAATACACAAATCCAAGTTGTCATTTCTGACTCTAAATTTATAATCTAATTATTATAATGTGTATATGATTGGAATTACATATCCATAGGCCCAATGTTCATCTCCAACATGGTTACCCATTCTGTACCTTATTCTCTGTACTGTGAGGATCATATTTCCCAATCCTTGTAGTTCCTGTTGCCCCCTAAACATAAGGATTTTGAAATCAGTAAGTTTAAAAAAAAAAAAAAAAAAAACTTTTAAAAGGTCACAAGAAGCAGAAAGGATAACAACACGTGAACACAGTGACATCCATTTAGTTTGCATGTAAGCCATTTACTATAGAGTCTATTGTAGGTATGGCATGTAGTGCTCATTTGCTGTAGACTGGCGACAGATTGTCCCCGCGCGCGTCATTTGCGCTGCTATGAATGGAACGTCGCGCGCATGACCTGTCAAATTAAAGTGACACATGAAACTAAAGCCAAACTTACTCTCCAAGAGTACACGACACCTCCATCTTTCTCCACACTCAGAATGCATAAACAATAAAAGCATGCCCTCGGCGACGTAAAAAAAATACAAATAAAAAAAAAAAACAATCACCATTAAAAATATAAACAATAAAAAAAAAAATACCAAATCAATACCATCAATAATCTAAATATTAAATAAACAATAATATAGCAAATGCATTAAGTCCGCATACCTATATTCGCTCTCTCCTCCTTCGCCAAAATGCTTGCCACAACATCCTTTTGTGTATCGAAAGTGGGGTTTAATCTCAACATGTGTCTGATCTGTCCTGCACAGATTTAACTAGACCCGAGATTGAGGAAATGACCTGATTTCACTCCTCGGCAGTGTGTCATTTACGGCATACAAACTTTCTGGCTAACGTAAACACACTATTTAGAAAAACGACATATTACATCTTACAAGTCGCTCCACTTTATCGATGTGCTGAACACAGACAGGGCGCTAAACATCATTAGAAATCTATCGCTACTAGAACGCGTCGTTCTGTTGAACCGGATCTTTAAAATGAATCGGTCGAACTGCATCGAACTTTAGGAGTCGGAAATGGTCGAGCTGACTGACCCATGTGACCTAAAAAAAATCATCACGATCGATCATAATCGACTCGAAATGAACCGAAAGTCCGTGAATCTGCCGATCCCGACATGTTTACAAAAGATATGCCACATGAGCACGAAGGCGGATCCAAAACACAGCTGAGCCAATCAGAAATCACACTCTTAGGTCTACAGTGAAGTGTTACTGTATGAGGAATTATGTTATTATGCATATTTTTTATTGCATTCATTAATTACTGAAAATGTATATTCATTTAGAAAATGTAGATATATTTATATATTCAAATGATTGCATTTAAATCTAACATATATTAAAATATACCACTTGGTTAAACGTTTTCAAAGAGCCTGACGTTTTCGTTTTAAAAGCAGCATCGAAAGAAGTCCATTTTTTCTTAACTCCTAAATTTGCTGTGCTTACCAGCACTAAGTCTCTTGTTAAATTGTAGTTATAGAAATCACCACTAGAGAGGGTGCTTGACTTTCCATTGACTTGTACAAACTGGTCTGTGAAAACTTTAATGTTTTTTTACATTTATTTCTTGCTTTTACATTTTTACACCAAGTAAACATATAACAAAGCAACAAAAATTTATATATTAAGTAAACCCCCCCAAGCACCAATCTTTTACACAAACTACAGCATTTGCTCTTTTCAGTCTATTTGGCCAGTACTTTGTAGTCATGCACAACAGCAGGTGCCCAGTCACTAAATATCCTCAATAATTAAGAAACTATTAAATTTGGATGGAAATCGGAGTGCTGTATGATGTTACTGGCCGAGATGTGTCATACTCAATATACAAAAACGCCAAAACTTACTTAATGCAATAACAGCCATACACTAGAAATTCACTTACCAGTTTGTGTTCTCCACTCAGGCGTTTACCACCAGTAGTTGTTATTTGGTTAAAGGTTTGATCATCTTAAGTTAATTTTTGCCGACAGTATGCTAAAATGTTTTTGAAATTTAGCTGATTATTTTCATCCTTTTAAACCCTGTAGATTTGTAAAGCTTGATTACATAAAAGAGAGCAAGTTTTTAGCATGTTTTATCTTCCCTTTAAAACCACTGATTGAAGCTACATCTTGCATGTGTTACAACACAACTACAAAAATGGTTGCATAGGTAAACAATGCTCACAATCAAACAAAAATGAATCAACTACATCACTGTGTGAATGAAATGAACAGGAACAGATAGAGGAGGGCTGGCTGCTCAAGGGCACTGACATAAACAGAAACAAAAAAAAACCCCTAATTCCCCTCTTCTTAAAGCTTCTTCTAGGTAGGTTGCAATCATATATTAAAATTAAAACAACTGCACAAAAACACAAAATACATTTGTGGGGAATATTCAGCATCAGGTAGTTAACTATATCATACAGTGTGTCTAACAGTGTACATGTTTCAGTTGGGTTTATACAGATTCTAAACTTCCTTGGGGAAAGAAGCTTAAAAGTGACTGAGAGAAACCAACTTTATTGCAGTTTAGTCACCTAAGAGGTCTGAGGTTAAAACATCCTCTGTTTTCTGAACGTAAGGCTTCAGTGATGTATCTGCTTCCCTTTTTTTCCCCCTCTCTCTCTGACCCTGTTTGATCCAGTGTTGAAGAGCATTTGGACAACATTTGTGTCTCCTTTTAGCAGAGCAGCAGGACAAGAGAGTCTCTCCATATGTTTGGCCATATAAATATTATGCTTTTTTTTATTGTCACCAGGGACTCCTCTGAGAACAAGTCTACTGTGTAGCACAAAGCGGCAGTGCATAAGCTTTTCATCTGCAGAAATCTGCATTTGAATTGTCATTTACATTCTAATCCTCCTTTTTTCAGACCATCAGTGCCAGTTTCAAGCCTTGCCTGCCTTCATATAAGTGGGGATGGTGCCACGCTGTGTCAATCCCTCAAAGCGTTTGTAGGTGTAGTTAAGAAAAACCCAGTCCTTGGACTTGAAGTCTGGTTCTGTAACATTTGTTACTGAAATGAGAGTGAAGAGGACATTCAGAACAACAAATAGTAACATGAAATATTTAAATATTACTTTATTTGTATCTTATTTTACTCCTATATCCTAAACCGATGTTCTAAAAACTGGAAAACAAGAAATTTGTGGAAAAACCCATAACTTAAATGTATTAAACAAACTTAACAATAACCAAACTCAACTTGACCACGAGGGTCACTGAATCAGATTAAAGGTTCACACCAAGGGTGAAAACTTTAAACTGCGAAGTTTTAAAAATTGTTCTAATAGCATAGTACACACCACAACTTTAACGATAATAACACAGAGGAATGATAACATGAACGATAAAATTGTTGACCGCAAATCAGAATCTATCCAACTTTAACGCGGCAGACAAAATAACCGTGGTATTGTCCAGTGGTGTGTTATCATTACTGGTGTGACTGTGAACAAGCCTTAAATCTGGAGATATTTTGATGCAAATTCAAATAATTTCTAAATGTGTGTATTTTTGTTTATGTACAGCATGTCCATAAAATTTAGCTGATTATCAAAAACAGTTTACGGTACCTGGCTGTAGAATGTCTGACTCTGGAAAGTCATCAAAGTTGGACGTATCATCGATGCTCTTGATGTCAATGGAAATAGCAGCAGGTCTCTCTCTGTGAGAAGTTAAACAGTTCAAACTTCAAACAATGGTTCTCTATGATCGTACACCCATTAATGTTGCCAAAATCAACACTTTATTTGTCTTGTTCATAAACAGTGATTTTGCAGTTCTAGACGATACTGTGATGACGCAAGAAACACAGAAAAGCGTGTGTGCAGAAGTACCTGATATGCTCCCAGTCCACGGACTCAAAGAAAGGGTGAGATTTGATTTCATCCACACTTCCTGATCCAATCCTGTTTTCTGCATCTGTGCAATACCTGAGAACACAGTCAAACAGTTCGGTCAGATCAAATTTCAAATAATCTCAAGTAATGAATAGCTTTTTTTTTTTTTTAAACGGTGGCACTCTTTACTTGAAGGAAACAATCACTTTAGCCTCAAAAGCTCAGTGATGTTTTGTTTTCGAATTGTTAATCGACTCCTTTCTTCTATACGGTTTGTGTTACATATATGGAAATATCTCTGACCTAAGGATCAAGTCCTTGGCTTTCTCTGAAATGGGGACTTCAGGGGGGAAAATTAGTGTTTCTCGCCAGTTCATGACCTTCCTGTAGGTTTCCTGTGGCGTCTCGGAACAGAAGGGTGGGTAGCCTGGAACATGAAAACAAAAACCTGTTTTAGCACCGGAAAAGGCTACAGCATAATGCTTTTACAGAAAGAAAGGACTGGCCTGATATGACCCGTTTACTTAGTGTTTAGTATCTGAAAGTACTAACCTATCAACATCTCGTACATTATCACTCCAAGAGACCACCAGTCACAAAGCTTGTTGTAGCCCGTCTGCATGAAGACCTCAGGGGCGATATAGTCTGGCGTCCCGACGGTTGAATATGCCTGTATATGAAAGGAATGGAATCACTGATACTACCAGGAAATTTCTGTTTTGTAACATAAAGAAACACTCTCCTACCAGCTGTCTTCGGTTCTTTTTCCATGTTTCTGCTTTCCGTTTTGAATTCATGTTTTGGAAGGCTAAAGGAGGTGGAAACCGAGCAAATATGATTAGTTATGTCAATATGACTGGGAAGGAAAATGTTCTGAATATGTACAGTACAGCAAGCCATTGAGTTCTTATGATATGACTTCTTTATTTTTTTGTATGTATTAACAAGTGTTGTTTCTCTGTGGGTTACTCACAGAAGTCACTGGGAGGGTTGTGCGTGAGGTTCCTGTAAAATTCAGTCCGATGGGCCTTCTTCAAGCCTGTGCAGAGGCCAAAGTCAGACAGTTTGACATGGCCCTACAAATCATAAAGACAGTATGTTATGAGGTGTTCAGTTTCATACTGTACAATAGCCTTCCATAAACCCATTCATCTCCATTGAACACTGTGACAATGTTATATTGTTTTGTTTGCGGGTAAATAAGAGATAAAGGCGAATCCCCACCCGTGAGTCGAGCAGCAGGTTGTCAGGTTTGATATCTCTGTGAATGAAGCCCAGCTGGTGAATGGAGTCAATGGCCAGAACCGTCTCTGCGATATAGAACTGCGTAGCTTCTTCCGACAGCGTGTCTTTCTTCATCAGCAGAGTCATCATATCTCCTGAACACACACACACACACACACACACACACACACACACACACACACACACACACAAGAGTTACGGCCTCTGGGCAGCTGCTCTAAAAATAGGACGTTCCATAGTGCTGCTATGAGCAGACTGCCTTTTCCAGTTCTATATCCCTAACTGCTACATCAGTAAAGAACATGTGACATTTTGTTCATCTGTCTTCACCTCCAGGCAGAAACTCCATGATGAGATACAGATTGCGTTTATCTTGAAAGCTGTAGAACATCTTCACTACCCAGGCGCCATCAGCCTCCACCAGGATATCTCTCTCGGCCCGGATATGAGCCACCTGCCCCGGGGAGGGATACAGGTGAGGAGAGATATTATCAGTGGATGGGTACGACAGACAGGGGACTATCCGAGATGGCTGAATTAAATGGAATCGAATGAAGTCCATACCTGCTCTTTCTCTAACATGTCTGATTTCCTGAGGATCTTCATGGCATAAATGTGACCCGTGTCCTTTTTCTGAACCAGCCGCACCTGAATACAGCACAAAATGAGGATCTTTTGAGAACCGACTGAGATCTAGTAAAACGGTAGACGTCTATAGACACACCTCTCCGAATGCTCCTCTCCCGATCACTTTAAGCGACTCAAAGTCATCGAGACCTAGACGGGTCCTCTTGAGCCGCAGAAACTCGGTCTCCTTACGTGCGTGCAGAGAGCGCCTCATACTCTTCTACAACAAAAATACAAACTACTCAGGAAGATATTTTGAATCAAATGCAGCAACACTGGTCACACATTAAACATCACTGGCATACTCGAAGCAGTACAAAGCACACAGTCTGAGTCTTATTCAAACCACTTCTCAGATAAGCAAAGCGGGTTTCTTTGTTGACACTTCTGTGATTATTAACTCAGGCAGTCATTTAGAATAGGACTCCAGAATAATGTGAGGTAGCTCTAAGGTCAGTAGATGTTCTCTGAGGGCATCTCACCTCTTCATCAGGTAAACCCTCCTCATCCATCACCTTCTCCAGCTTCTTCTGCCTGAAACAGAGGGAACCGCTGTATCACGACCAGCCACAACAAATTAGCTTTATTTTAATGCAATAATACTTGACTGAGACGATACGCTGAGTGATACAGGTATAGTGGGTTGAAGTGTTGCTATGGTTACCTCATCTCCCGCTCCTCGTGTTGGGTGAGCAGGGTGCTGTAGAAGTGCTCCAGCGTGAGTTTGGCCACCGTGACTCTCTCACGTGTGTGGTTACTCATCGGGAGCGGCGCTGCCATGCCTCCCGTCATGGCCATGCTAGTCTAGAAAGGGAATATCATTTGCAAAGCAAAGCTCTCTGAATATAAATGACTGCAACTACACCGAAAAGCCTTACCACCACACAAACCACATGTTCAGTATGTGTACATGTGTATATGAAAAATAAATATCAGTATTTATTGTAAATTATATTATTTTTAGATAACATTAATGTAATTATTAATAGTAATCATCATCATCACAGTGACCAGGAACAATAAAAATATAGCAAAATAATTAATCATAATTATATTTATTTTTAATTATTTCATCAATGAAATTTTTAGTAAATTAGCGTTATTACAGGCAACTAAAACCAAAACCATAAAAGTTCATTTTTGTTACTTGAAATAAAATAAAAGGCAACATTTTCTCACTTTTAATTAACCAAACTTGATGAACCAAAAAAACTAAAACAAAACCAGAAATTAATAATAATAATGATAATAATAAAAAACTATATAGATATAACTTAACAAAAATGAAAAATAAATTAAGAGTAAAAACTATAATCTGATGAAAAGTGTCCAAATAGTTCATTAATTACTGGTAGGTGTGGGTCTCTCTAATTGGTGAGAGAATGTAAAAACCCGGAGCACATTTTCAAATAAGTGATTTCAGAACACTTCGAGTGGAATGAAGAAATCCATTCTGTCGCTCCGTTCCATTCATACACGGTGCTCCAGGCCGGATTTTAGTATGTGCGTTGCTGCTTGGATACACGCAAAACTTGACCGTTTGGCTTCTTTTAAACCATTTCCAACTAACTGACGAATTTTTGCCTGAAAAGTAAGTTACTCGAGTTTGATATTGTGTTTATGGAAATGTGTTTTAAGCAGTATCACGGAAGTAAGAGTGTTGTTGTTCTGAATATCAAATACTTGGCAGTTTTGTGCCAAAAAGCCGAATCGCAACCGCGCAATATTCAGTATAACAGCAGCCGTGCTCACGTCATATTTCTTCATTAGCATATTTAATATCTAGCTAGCCATCGTTTGTTTGTAAAAAAAGACCAGCTCGGGACTGAGAAGTCTCCTGCACCTGCTGCGGTCACTGATGTTCAAATGAATCTGGGAAAACGCAAACTTGATTTGAGCGCGCTCGGCCTCGCGTCTGCGTGCGTGACCTTGAGGACGTGACATGCAGTTTGACAGGTCTATAAAAACAGATGCATTTACGTGGAGACCCCCCACAGATCACAGAGAGGTGGTCATATTCAGTGAAAATTGAAAAAAAGCCTCGTTTATCAAAAACGCACAACATCGTGATGGATGGGTGATATATAACAAACCAACAATGCGATTGTTTGTTTAGTCGTCACACACCTGCTTCTGTATCATATGTTATATGAGCGTGAGCCTGCATAAAGCTGATGATTTACAATAGCACCACTGTGATTTATTTCCATCATCGTATTTCTAAATTCTCACCTCCCCGTCCTCCTCCAGATTAGACAGTTTGCCGGACAGTCGAGGATCAAAATAAGGATGAAATGAAGCCAAGTGAATGGCCGTCAGTTGAGCAGGCGGACCAGAGTGGCTCAGTGCGCGCTCATGTTTATTCTCTATTCAGGCTGATGTTTGTTGAGCGCTGCGGCGGAGCTGCGCTGAATCCGATCCTCCTCCCCACACGCGCTCACTCTGACAAATTAAGAGTCCCTGACATGCCATTTTTCCAAAATAAAAGTAGTTAAGAAGGATAATAATATACATGGACAAAATAGCCCATATAGTAAGGCCCTCAGACTAAGCAAAACAGTTTAACATAAATATTTTTTTTTACATCCTTGTATTTATTTATTTAAATGTTGTATACATTTGGCAAATATAGTTTTTTTTTCTTTTCTTCCAAAATATAAATGTTTAAAAAAAAAAAAATCTATTGAATTTTCTTTTGAAATCCTTAAAAAGTCATGGTTTCCACAAAATATTAACCAGCAAACATTAATAATAAGAACCATTATTAATAATTGAGCACCGATACAATAATACTCTAACTGAAAATAATTGACCACCAAATCAGAATATTAGAATGATTTCTGACGGTTCATGTGATGCTGAAGACTGGAGAAGTGGCTACTGAAAAGTCAAATTACATTTTAAAATAGATTACAATAGAAGAAAATAATATTTCAAAATATAAATAATAATGTCATTATTATGCTGTTAAATATTTTGAGTTTTCCTTAAAATCCTTTAAAAATCACAATTTTGTGATTCACAAATCACAAAATATTAAGCATTAAAAACTGTTTTCAACACTGATAATAAGAACCATTATTGATAATTGAGCACCAGTAATAATTAATGATAAATGAACACCAAATCAGCACATTAGAAAGATTTATGAAGCAACACCTAAAACTGGAGTAAAATTCAGCTTTGAAATCACATGAATAAATTACATTTTAAACTATATTTAAAAAAAAACTTTATTTTTTAAATTACGCTAATATTTCATAATATCAGTTTTTTCCCCTGAATTTTTGATCAAATAAATGCAGACTTTTTTCAAAAACATTTATAACATTTAATATTATATATTCATATTGTATAATTATTATTAATATATGTAATAGCCTATTTAGAATATATATTCAAATGAGATTTAGTACCTCAAGATTTAACATAAGAAAACACTTCACCAGAAAATACTCGGTTCTTTCTTTATTTCAGCATAGATCACTGATGTTCACCTTTTAACTAAAAAGCATTTCAAAATTAAGTTTTAGGTGTACAGTAAGACACATGGGATTCCTGTAATGCAATATTCACAGTGTCAGTAACAGTAGCATTTGAAAAAATAACAACATATGCACTTCAAAAATATCCCTTCTTGTGCATGTACTGTATACCTAAGCAAAAACATATTATTTAATGTAAGAAAGTAAACATAACACATTTTTGCCATTTATTCTGACAAAAGATTTATAATCTGTTGTATTAATAATGTACAGTTATAATAATTGTCCAAAACAAAACAAAAAATCAGTTTTTGTGCAAGTTGCAGGACAGACAACATAAAGGGGTCATATGATGTTGCTAAAAAGAACATTATTTTGTGTATTTGGTGTAATGAAATGTGTTCATGTGGTTTAAGGTTCAAAAAACACATTATTTTCCACATACTGTACATTATTGTTTCTCCTCTATGAAACAGTATAAGGAGGGCGTGGACCAGTCTTTGATAAAGAATATCTCTTTGGATTTGAGACTTTAGTCTTTGCAACTTTAGAGATCTTATCTATTCACAAACAACTTGTAACACTCCAAAGAGAAAGGAAAACTTGAAATCGCATCACATGACCCCTTTAAAATCAAAGGTTTAAATACATCTTTGAATTTCCATAAAAACCTTGTCATAATGTTAATTTATTAGTCCATTGATCACCTTTGGTGTCAGAGAAAGATGTGAAAAGCCATGCTAACTCTCTCTCATTTACACACAGATCAATAGATTGTGCACTTTTCTTCTGCCTTATATAGAGATACAGTCACATACAGCTACTGGCCAGAAATTCTCCTCTGTAATGTCCCGGTTCAGTGAAGCTCAGCTTCTGTTCATCCTTGTCTGCGTCTCATATTGATCTATCCCCACTGATGACTGATTTTTCAAAGACGTTTTTGCAGACGGTTCAGAGACAGTGTGACGACAAAGCCATAAAAGCCCAGCACTGTTGTGGAAAAAAAACTTCCACAAACTTGTACAATTTAACGAGGAATGCTACATATAATTGATGTTGAAGACTTTGCACTGTAGAAAAATAATGTGTTCTAGTCTAGTCAACTCATGTTAGTGCTAATAAAAACATGCTGAGTTGAGCATGTGCACTATAGGTGACTCTCTTGGGAGTTTAACAGGCACTCTGTCATTGACGGATGAGCGCAGAGACTGATAAACAGGCTAGGAACAGCATGATGGACAAGCTGATTGCCGCGGCCCCACCGCAGTCCTTAGCATTTTCCTAAATCTGAACAGAGACACAAAATATGTACCAGAGGTTTCAGAAAAATCTTATTTTGCATGCAGACAGATTGTAATCAAAAGGCATTGCTGTAATGCATGTCTGAAAGCAGTCTAGTATGTGTGCGTTTACTTGAGGGTGGTAAGCTTGACAAGTCTCAGGCCTCCTTCGTATTTTTTGAGAACTCATGTTGACACATTTAACTGAGGCATTGTGTGCTCAGTGGTTAAAAAAAATGACGAAAAAGCAAGAATAACCAACAAACAATTGCTTTATACCTCAATCCAGTTCACAAATATATATATTTTAAATATAATCCACTTTATAATCCACCTAAAGTTTTACTTGTTTTAAAAAAGGTGCACCCAGTACATTGTGTAAAACATTTCTAATGAAGTTAATGTACTGTTGGCACCTTTAAGTGACTAAACAGATCTCATTCAAAGCTGTGATTCATCTCCTCAGTGTGTGGTCTGTGGAGCCTGATTTAGCTGGGGTTTAAGGGTATATTTGACCTCTTTGGGCTCCATGGTGATTGGTGCGTACTGCTGAGAACAGTCACAATCTGCCTGAAGCACCACCAGCAGTAAGTTACTATCAGGAATCTGATTAATTACAAACACCCTGCGGGCAATAACAGAAAGAGATTAAGTCTAGTTAATGGCATTCTTATTACAGGCCATGTTTAATAAAAAGAAACGGTTATTCAGAACAAAATTGCAGTTTTTAAACATTTCAGTAATGTAGATATAAGTTAGGAGAGAGTCTGGTGCTGAGTAGACACTCGTGTAAAGGAGTCATGAGGAGGTAACCATAGCAACAACATACTGTAAGACTCCTCCTCTCAAGCGCTTTCCACAAGAAACTACATCGACCAGACATACTGTAAATACAGCCAGTTGTATTTGACTGTGCTCTTAGTGCCAAAAGAAAGACAAACACTCAAGTACACTTAGACCTTGTGCAGAAGTTTGATAAATATTTGCTTACCATATGAATTTTTTTCAAGCACTTAAGAGACGAGATGCAAGAGGACCATAATAATCCTATCCATTATTGATAAAGAAAATGATTATCTTGTGAAAATAAAGCAATATGCTTAAACATCCATTTTTTTCTAAATATTACTGGCATATCCTCTCTTTTGTACCGCAGCTGTATTTTCCTGTATATTATTTGTCTTCACCACTAGAGGGCGTCAAAAAACAGAAAACTATGTGAAGGCAGTAGAGCTGACTGTGAGCATAGGTTTTCTTTTGCCTGACAAACTAATATATTAACGCTGTGTAATCCTCCTCCGAAGGGCACTTTGGAGTGAGAATGATCATGGCTGCCATATTGAAGGGTTGTTCCAAATTGAAGTGCTCAACACTAGCCACTTGAAAGGGTCCTTCGGAATGAAGGATTTCAAAGGGTACAACTGATGGACCCTTTGCTCCCATGATTCTTCGTGCAGGTTTAATTTTCTTAAACCTTAACTGGTCCGGCAAGATGACATAGAAGTACGTTTCAAGGATTTATAAATCCAGTAACAGCTTTATTTTCAAATGCCATATGCTATAGGATACTTTTATTATACACTTTGAACAACAGTGTGATTTGAATAATCTAGACAGCAATAAAAAATGTCACTTTGTTCATAAATATCAACATGACCAAATCTTTCTCTGCTCTCTTTTTCACACACAGCACTAGCAATATCACACACAGTGATGGAGACAGCACTTAAAGTGTTGGCTGTGAAACGTCAAGATGAAGGAGGGTTACAGAATTACAGACATAAGAGGGCAGGTGATGAAGATGAAGAAGGAAGACACAGGAACCCCCATACAAACAGGTGAGTAACACAAGTGAATGATGAAGTGATGGTATTACTTTACACCAAGGGTCTCCAAACATTGTCCTGAAGAGATTAGCTATAACTTTGCTCAACACACTTGCATGGAAGTTTCTAGTATGCCTAGTAAGACCTTAAGATTAGCTAGTTCAGGTGTGTTTAATTAAAGTTGGAGCTGAACTCTGCACTCCAGGACCAAGTTTGCAGACCCCTGCCTAACACTGAGGCTTTTGCTTTAGACACACCCTCCACAAAGGGATCTGAGTGCCACAGACTGTAGATGTTGAAGTCCACTAAAAACCTGGCAGAGAGAAAATGTCTGATTTTACAAGGGATGATCTGAGTCACTCATCTTTTAAAGCGCAGAAAATGTTCTGACAAACAGCCACACTTACAACAGGAAGTTCGACAGGAACCATCTCAGTGCTGCCAAAAGATTATAAAAGGGCTGAGGGAGGAATGAAAGAATGAAGCTGGCATCCTTTCATTTCAATTACACTGAGAATTGCCGTTCAAGATCTTATGACAGAAACCATATATCTTGTCTTTTTTTCTCTACACCATCACAAAGGGTCATGGTGTGAAGGCCAAGCCTTTATCACGATCAGCACTGACCTGTGACCTCCACCCATGCACACTGGATTGCAAGAACAGCAATGTAATGTTTTACAAGTAACACTGATAGCATCTGATGGTTGTGTTCTGGTAGACGTTATTCAAACAGACAGGACAATGCTTACACTTAGCAGGGGTCGAGCGCCGCTAGCAGAGTGAGGATTCACCTTACACATGGCCTGATAGTCATAGAGTAGCACTCTGTGGAAAACAAGCAGTGACAGCATGTACACCTCACGTGCTCATACCTTATGAACATGCCCATTTTTAAGAGCTGTGACATCACCGACCCATCAGTTTCCCCCAGAAACCTGCCAACCTACAGATACAGAGAATACAGAGACACGTGGCTTCAAGACATTGTAGCTATTTATTATTTATTTAAACAGGATCTCTTTCTGGTTCACAACAGGAACAATGACAGCTCAGAATGAATGCATCTGTATTAGTAATTTTTCCATAGGCATGCTGACTTTACTTTTCATTAAAGCACTGAAATCAAATTTTAAACAGCATTTGGGCTCCGTAAGGCTGCAGGCCTACATCAGAGTCAGCGTTTACCGCAGCCAGTGTGCTGAATTATTCAGATAACCCCGCTATCCCTCCCCTCCTCTATATTTACCCTGATGATGCACTGTTCTCCCTCTCTGTCTGTCTCTCTCATAGGACCGCTACTAATGATGGAAAACACCTCATGCATTTATTCATTTATTCATTTCCACAGTCACTTTCCTGTGCTGAGTCAACGTCAAACAGAGCTTTTTTTGATCTGTGTTATTCACAGCATCAAAGTCCTTATTATTGTTAAATTTTATTTCATTACTCCATTCATATATATATATTTTTTTTTTTACTGTGACCTGTTTTCAACTGAACCACTTAAACGGCACTCTAGATCAAATTTTACTGCATGTCTTTCCTAAATCTCCAGGGGTTTGAATGACTGGAAACAAACACTAAAGAGGCTTTTTGTTTCTTCTATATTTTTTTCCATGTTGTTGAAAGTCTTTAGAATTTCTAATAAATAATAAATTAATATAAAATGAATATAAGTTGTACTTATCTCTTATCATCACTGTTGAAGTCATTTTAGTGGCATTGGCTATTGGATAATGTTAGTAGTAAATATAATACGATTAATTAGGTATTGTTTTAGCAAACTTTCAAACTTACTCAGAAATATGTCATTACAGATGTTTAGTGGGTTGTGAATGCCATTTCATGTTGACTTTAACCTGTCACTATAAGTGCTCTTACATCATCCCTGTCCTTAGAGACCATGATGAAGCCATTACTGTCAATGACGTAGCAGTTAACATCCTGTGAACACAAAACACACACAAAAAGGAAAAGCATTTGTCTCATTGAATTAGTTTTATGGAGGAATGGTGATACATATTTTTACAGATATGTCTAGAAATGCTCTAGATACCCACCACTTATGCACTATAAATTCTATACTGCAAGATACAGTATTACAGCATTATCAGTACAGCTTAGAAGACAAAGCCTTTCTACTCCCGAACACTGAAAGAAAGAGACAGACATTGACAAAACAGAGCACTTGTATTTTATATATGAAGAGTTCGGTTGCAAAACGCGATAAACGCCATTTTTTGACATTTGGATTTTATTATTGGAAATCACTGTTCAGATGTACTTTAATCTATGTGTGAATTGCTGCCATTAATAAGATTTAAAAATGTAAATTTTAAGCCTACTACAAAATGTATTTTTACACAAAACGCAATATCCGCCAGCCCAGTTTCTTTACAAAGTGCGATATAACGGTTAGGCTATAGAACGTTCAGGATGCTGCGCGAGCTCAGGATGTCACGCGAGGAGAGAGTCACCGCCGGTGAAGTGCTCCGAGTTTGCTCAGTGATTTAACGATAATATCAAAACAAAAAAAACATATATTTTTAAAAAGAGGATTCGGCTAACTAAACAACGTTTACCATTTTATTGTTTATACTGTAGGCGAGCTGTCAGTCACGTAGGCTACGTCACTGATCAACAGCTGTCTGTCAGTCTCACACACACACACACACACACACACACACACACACACACACACACACACAAACACAAACAAACAAACAAACAAAACATTGATTCACTAGCTTTTCTTAATGGTATTACAGTAGTAGAATATAGCCTAAGGTGGATATATAGCGTTTTGCAAAAAAAAAAAAAAAAAATGTTATTTTGTGTATGTTCTGGCCAAAACTAACTCAGAATCTTATTATTATTAATCAATCTTTGTATATACTATTCCATATATTTATGAGGTATTGTTTTTTTAACCAATTTAAGATGTTTGACAATATTAAGATAAATATGTTGCATTTTTGGCACGGTTTTTGACTTATTTATGAACTATTTATGGACATAAAATTAAATAAAAAATATCCTGGATTTGAAGAATATTGTGTCCCTGGCCTTCACTGAGCTCAAGTAATAGTTTAATGTACAAAAAATTGTGAATGAACTTGACTGTTGATGTCTTAAATAATAATGTCAAATAACCAACATTTCTCAAAATGGATATATCTCATTTTGCAACGAAACTCTTCATATATATATATATATATATATATATATATATATATATATATATATATATATATATATATATATATATATATATATATATAGCAGCGGTGAAAAAAAGGAAAAACATTAATTGATATGAAATCATTGGCTCAGGACTAATAGCTTCAAACTCAACTCCTGCTTATAACATCACTGTTCTGCCTTTAAGCTATCACATGATCTGTGTAGGCTCCTGTGTGCTTTAAATCTAGCCATGCATCAGATGAGAATAGGGACAGGAGAAGCAGAAACAAATAGGGACCTGTAAATATTTAGTATAACTACTGTCAAAGATCCATACATCATATATCTTAATTTAAGCATTTGTGTCCTTCTGTGGTCCATTGTTTCCCTGTAAAAATATTGAAACTATCTTAAAACAAAATACATTTATTTGAATTTTTGAACATTATGCTTTTCTAATATACACTGCTGCGCAAAAGATTGGGGCCAGTTATTTATTTATTTATTTTATTAAATGTTCATCAAGCATGCATAAAATTAATCGTAACCGTAAAAAGTAACCATAAAGACTTTTACATTATTACTAAAAAATTCTGTTTTAAATTAGGGCTGTGCGATTAATCGAAATCGTCATGAAATCACGTTTTGAGCGTGCGCAATTTCTAAATCGCTTTATAGCACGATTTTCCACGGCCCCCTGACCGCAGTATGCTATCCAATCCAGTCAGAATGCAGCGCGCCTAAATGGAGCGTGAGAACAGAACAGACTGGGCATATGCCTACGTAATGCCAGGTTCACACACTGTCTGTGATGCATATTTTTTCCGAGCCCATGTTAAAGGATCAGAGCATTCACACTGCACGCAGAAAAAGTTGCGAAAGATGTGAACAGAAAAGGTTAGAAATAGAAAGGTGCGAAAATAATTAATATCTAGCACATGAGCATAGATAGAGTTATGAGTGCACAGGATGCAGTTTGAGCGAGAGGAGACACGTTTTAAGTGCGCGCACTCTCTCTGGGTGAGAGCAGCGTGTATCTGAGCATGCGCGCCTTTTTCTTTTGACAAAGCAAAGGAAATCTGCGGAAATCTTACCAATCCCAATTTTTTTAATGGTAGTGTAATTTCTTTTTCTTTCTTCTTTGTTACAGTGTAAGTTTATGCTTAATAAATGCCTATGGAGTTGGGCAAATAAGCTTCAAAGATATATACTCTCTTAAAATATATGATAATATTTTGACTTACATAACTTTGTAAGTAAATTTGTCTTGTTTTAAAGATTATGTATGTGTGCTCTAGTGGCAAAACACTCATTATTCTCACCTAGTACTGAGAATAACCTTGTGCAGTTTACTCACAGACATTATGCTGGTCTCTTGCTCACTGCATGCATCTCACAGTGTGTGTCATGTTTTGAACTGCTGATGTTTATAGATTTACTTAATGAATTTGGACAAACATTAAAACTAAAAATAATCACATAAGGTGTTTCATCAGCTTTGACATCACTGAATAAGGCATCAGTTAATATCGCTGCAGTCAGGAGTGAGCACAGACACAGTGGTAATGTGCCAGCTGAAGTGGAAGAGCGTTCAGGGAGGCATGGAAAATCCCAGTGGTACGAGAAGAAAGAGAGAGTGTCCTCCCCGAGGAGGATGTAGAGAGTGATATTGCTTCCTCTCCCCATTCTTTTCGAGTGCCTTCTGGACTCTCCCACCCCTCTCTCAACACTCAGCATCTTCTGTTTGTATCATAAATGTCAAACAAAAGCCTGTGCTAGGAGTGTCACCACTAACATTATTGTGTTTGTCTTTACCTCCCATCACAGAATGCACAATGTTTAAACAGATAGGACACATCCGGCCAGTATCACACACGCTTGTGTACATATCCTGTTGAGGAAAGAAACACAGACACGAAAACAAGAAAAGATAATGATTTTTATATTCAGTTAGTATTATAACATATCAAATGAAATACACCAATTAAGAAACATGTTTGTTGAAATGTATATGTGAATAGTTGACTGAGACATATTTTTATTTATTTTAGATTTTTTGCTGAAGACCCTGTTTTTTTAGACTGGGATATTATCCCAGCATGCATCAGTGGCCGCCCACTCTCACAAACTTAAACATACAAAATGCCCCATAAACGGCTGATTTTTACAGAACAAGGTTTTGTTGTTTAAGGACTCTGTGTAATTAGTAGGACAGTTAGAATTTGCAATGAGCTGACGGGTCTGATTAAACTGCAGTAAATTGTTCGTTTGAGTAAAAATCTTTTAACTTCAATAATTCAGAGAGAGAGAGAGACCAGAGTAGGACCATCTATCATACTGAAGCTAATTAATAGAGTTGTATAATAAAGAGTCTGGGAGTGGAAGGCAGTGTTGGTAATAGCTGCTTGGGGCAGGGAAGATGGCTAGCAGAGGGGAGACAATCTCTTGAATGAACAGATGTGTATTTTAAAGCTCTAGACCCAGCAGACATACTGTAACAACACTGGAAGATTACAGTCACCATGTCTCCTCCAGCATCCTAAAGATTTGGACAACACTGCAATGAAGATTACCCAAAAATAGTGATGAGCGAGCTCGCAGACGCATCCCAGCACAGTTAAAAGTGGGAATGACAGAAGACATGTGACTCCAGCAGAGCAGATCATTTAGTAAATACCCAGTTTTCTGAGCTTCTGTCATTCGCGTTTCCACACAAACATCCCACACATAAAAACAAACACAATGTGATACAGCATGAAGCCTCAATCAAACCCTCAGAATGACAGAGTGGCAATCAATCAATCCTACTTAAACTGAACAGATTTGACCATTTAATGGTTAAATACAAAACCTTTAATGAGGGAGCTATGGGATGTGAAGGAGACAAGTAGAGAATGTGTGAAATATATGTGGCACTTTCCATGAATAGGCTACAAAAACGAGAGCGTGAAACTCAAATGTCAAGATTTCTTTTTCTCTCTTTCAGCAAATGGTCAACCTAAGGTCATTATATAAGCTGTTATATATTTTATTCGTTTAATGTGGTTAGTATATAAAATTTTTACAGCCCTGCTACTAATACATAACTGCAGTTTATGATAATTTGTGTAATTTTGTTAATCAAACATAGCAATAAACAGCAAATCACAATTATCAGACAAAATGTAATGAATGAGCCTGAATGAAGCTGCTAGTTGTTAGTTACTGATAAATGCTTATTTCCCAATGAAAATTAAAATAATTTGGGTAACACGGTACAATTTGCTTGGCAAATGCATTCAGTACTACTTTTTACTTTTTTACTTTTTTGTAAAATGTGGTACCCTGCTAAATATTATGTTTTGGCCATTATAAATTGTTAATATTATGAAATATTATCAATTATAAAATATCATTAAGTGGTCACACTTTATTTTAAGGTGCAGTTCTCGCTATTAACTCTTTAAACTAACTACTAGCTATGAATTTTGCCTCAATTAACTCCTAATTACTACTTAAGTTTAGGTATTTGGTAACATTAAGGATGTGTAATATGGTCATGCAGAATATGGGTTTTATAAGTACTAATAAACAGCAAATAAGCTAGTAATATGCATGCTAATTAACAGATAGTTAATAGTGAGAATTGGTCCCTATACTAAAGTGTTACCAATTAAGTCTAAATTACTAAAATTAATTTGATTAATAGAAAACAGACATTTAACCAACTAGTTAAATGTCTGTACCTTGTTAATTAACAATACGATTCTTCTGGTCGTAATAAGCTTAATGTCCTATCCTCAGCTCATGTGTGTGGGTTACAGAAGTAGAAATGAACTGAGTGTGTGCGAGTACATTGTACTTAATGTATTGTTTTAACAGGTTCACTGATCTGTGCAGCAGATTCTGCTATATTATATGGTTTTAAGCTTAGCTTGAAATGCATTTCAAATTCTGAATTATATTCATGTATACTAAATTATGCTAGTGTAGTTAATATCTATTTGAATATGCCAGGACTAAAGAGCAGGGTGTGTGCGATGGCAAACAGAGATGTGGGGTCTTTACAGTTCAGATTATCACGAAGACCTCTAGTAGCATACGCTAACAGTGAGTCAAAAAAAAAAAAACACGCTCACAATCCCCCCCACCTCTCTCTCTCTCTGTTTCTTTCCCTCTGTTGCTTAGGTAACATGATGTCAGCGCAGCCCCTACCGACACCTTGAAGACTCACCACCAAAATATGGAATCATCCATGTACACACCCACATACGTACTTGATTACATTCAGAGCTTCTGATAAGGAGAGAAATGGCATGGTAAGGATTTAATGGAGCCGTAGTGCTTTTTCTTGTCAGTGTCTGGCTTGTGAAAGCATGTGGGCGGCACTGAGGTCCTTCTGAAGTACACGGTGTGTTGCAACAGCCTACAACATACAGAAGGTAAACGCTTCTGATGTCACAGATTGCTTTTCCTCTTATAAATAGCTGCAATGGATGCATTTCTCCTTTTTTGAGGTGCTGGTGCTGCAGCGTGGCCTGCATGCCTCTATGCATTATTCAGAACACCAGGCAATAGCACGAATGTTTGTATATGTGGATGACGTTAGGTCTAGTTAGTCCATGTGAACAATGGCCAGTACATGGATGATTACATTCCTGCACTGTTGCATGATGTCAGCTTGATGACGTAAAATGCATCGCTGGTGTTGGCTACATGTGATTGGATCAATCTATGCATGCATCCATTCATCAATCTGCACATAACAAGGGAAGAAGATCCAGGTTTTTTCCCTTCTTTCAGATAGATAGATTCACATGCAGCCATTAAAAGCAGCAAAGTGGCATGATGATCTATTTATCTATATACATAATTGATACAGTATAGGTTGGACAGATCTACACTAGATAGATAGATAGATAGATTGATAGACACTGTGCTGATAGATAGAATAATACACTATACTGTAGATTGATAAATAGATAGATAGATAGATAGATAGATAGACAGACCTATTCTATCTATCTATCTATAAAGAAGGAGAAAGAATCAGCTGTTTTCTCGAGCCCTTCTCTCCCCTCATCCCACACTAATGTTACTATCTTTGACAAGGCTGGCACACGTTTACACTGCACGCCTCATCACATGCACATATGGAGAAAGCAACACACACACACACTTACTCACACACATACTCAAAAAAACCTAAATACACAACAAACTCTAGACACAACACACCAACACACACACACACGAGAGTGTATTCTACACACACGAGAGTGTATTTCTGTGGACTCAGTATACCAACACAGAGGCGAGCTGATCTGCTGGAAACCACAGAGACAGACTGGAGCACACCTCCCCACCCCCCCCTTCTCCCCTCTCACTCACTCACTCACTCACTCACTCACTCACTCACTCACTCACTCTCTCTGTGTCCTCCTCTCTGTGAGCATTACAGCAAGGCATTGCGCAGGATTTAACTCCCCTCCTTCATCTCCCTCTTCTTTATTTTAATCGTTTTTTTTCCTTCCTCCAATCCATCTCTCCTTCTGAGGCAGCCGTTGCTTTTGGCAGCGGAAGGACATTTTCATTTCCATATTGGAGCGTTACGAGAGCTGCTATTCGCTCATTTCTCCCACAACCATGTGTGTGTGCGCGTGTGTGTGTGAGAGAGAGTGTGTGTGAGCTTTGGGAGGGGGGGACGCCGAGAAGGACGGCATCTAAAGACGGTGAGTGAAACACTGTTAACCTACTACACACGTACACACGCACATATTACCATTTGCCTTGATTGTGATTACGATGTCCATGCCTGATGTTTGCCGAGGGATGTTTATTATGAGACAGACACATACTCCTGTTGTTTTGGGTATAGAGCATATAATGTCCAGTTTTTTTTTTTATATAGACACAAAGGAAATGATGTGTATGTGAGTGCAGGTGATGTGCTGGAATGCTGCTTTTGTGTGTACTGTATACAAGCATGTAGGAGTGAGATGGCATCTACAATATGCAATCCTGTGAACACTTGCATATATACACATTTACGGTAGGACTGAAAACATGTGTAATAGGTTTGTATGTCTTTATGCATACTGTATATGTGCTGCTTGAGTGAGCGTGTGTTTGTTTTTGTGAGCGCGTGTTTTTATTTGTGATTCTGCTCTTAATAATTTATCCCGTGGCCTCCACTTCTTTGTTTCTAACGTTTCTTCACTCTGCCGTTGACTTCGATGGCCTTCTTTTGTGCGTCTGTGCATGTGAAAGAAAGAAAAGGGATCAGAAGGACTGGTTCAGGGGTGAATATCTAAAGGGCGTTTCTATTTACTTATGTGTTGCAAGTCACAGTAACAACATACAACCTGTCACACACACGCATAGCTGACCTTGTGCATTCACAGGAAGTTAGTACGGCGTGGGGTGAGAACGTGTGAAATATGTGCAGAACTGGACGTGGAGAGAGATGCTGCTAAAGTGAGAGACTATTACATCACGTGTGTGTGTGTGTGTGTGTGTGTGTGTGCGGGCTGCATGCTCGGGAGTCAAATGACACATCGCTCAACTAATTATCCTCTCTTCACACACACACACAAACTTGCATATTGCATGTTCTAGGAAAAGTAATGCACGGAAATTTTTTCACGTGTTGAGCAACTCCAAAAAGTATTTGCAGAAACTCTCACTTGCACACACATACATACACACTTGCAATATAACCTCTAAATGTCTGCACATTTTTCCACTGTGCCGTTTCGGATGACAGCCTGGTGAATTGGTGTTGCGTTGCGCAAATACGCACACACAGACACACACGCTGTGATGGATGTGGCAGGTGACAAGGCCGAGGTGTCACAGAAAGGGAGTCTAAGACAGCAGCGGCCATTTTACAGCAAGCCGGCCTTGCGTAAACAGAAGCAACTTGTAACCTTGTGCTCAATAATCTGAGACACACACATTCACAGCATTGCGTTACACAACTAGTGTTACATAATGGTACGTCGTTATAATAATAATATTCCCATTTCAGTCATGTGCTGTAAGTGTTTCAGGGTCATATTACTGTATTGCAATTAACTAAATCGTGTCTGCAGTGCCAGTTCTACTACGGGTTTGTACCCTGGAGAGCTACATTACAGTAAGCACCGCTCTGATGGAAATGGCTTTGTACCGGGAAGAAAGTTCTGTTGCTCAGATGTTGCACTTTCATAGCTCAGGGGAGTTAAAGGATGCTTCAGTTACGTTTGATTGAGGTATCAAGTTTGTCTCTGATATTTCTCTTGAAATTCTATAGGAGAAATACAAAAAGGAACAAATGAGACAATTGTTATGATACGTAGCGTTGGGAATCGTTAGAAATTTTCTGGTTCCGCCTAATGGTTCCGGTTCCGGTTCCATTAAACTCATTAAACAACTCTTAAAAAAATAGTGGTAAGGAAAAATGCACAATACTGAACTACTCAATGCTCAATACTTTTTATTACTTACTGTCACTTAAAACTTACTGTTTTTTTAACGGTTGGCAATGTCAAAATTCAACATATATTACAGTATACAAATTTTCAGGTTCTGATTCCGGTTCCATTTAAATGAACTGTTATTATGTTTTTTACTATTTTACCTTTATTACAGTGGTGGGAAACATGTTCGGTAGTTAAAGACACAATGCGGCGCGGCGAGTCTGTGGAGTGCGCATCATTGGAAACAATGTGCTCAGTAATTAAAGAGGCAGGGAGGCGTTTCTGTTATTTGGTTTGTAACATCCTTTACTGGGAAACGGCGAATCATCAGAACATCGGCGCAAGGCTGCTCACATCGCTTGGTCACATGTCGCACCAGAAACGTAACCGAAACCTAAAATTAGAACACGCTCACGGTTCTTTCCAAAAAAAAAAGCTCCCAACTGTAAACATAAAACAAACAATGACTATGGCTTAGGTCGAAACGCGTCTGTGTAAGACATGGTTTTAATATGTTTTCTTTTTCTTTTTCTTTTTTTAATTATTGCATTTTTTTCTTTTTCTATCATTTAATTCATTATTTTCATTAGCTCATAAACCACTGGGCTTTGCTTGACAGAATTTGATGAGAAATATTTGACATTGGCATCTCAGAGTTTAGCATCATAAAAAAAAAAAGCGAACAGTTTGAGACATTGTCAGGATCTCTTCTGAAACTTTAGAGGAAACATTTCTGAGATTACTGGAGTCTTTTTCGCAATTAAAAAAATGTGAGAAGCAGGAGATGTAAGCATAAGCCTCCAATTAATCTCATCTCAGAAAAATGAAATATTAACAGTATTACTAAATAATAAAGTATTTAAATTAAATAAAAATCCTTTTAATTATTTAAAAGCTCACATTTGTGATTTTTCTTTCTCATAGGATATCATGTAATTGTATTATTCATCACTGCACAGAACTGGAATATGTTAAATAGTCTAACTGATGATACAGTAGACTATTGAACAATTTGATATGCACAATGTTGCAATATTTGTGTATAAAGTTAATTGCTAATTTGTTCTTTTAAGATGTCTAGACTAGAATACACACAGAAGGAATACACCTTGAAAACCTGAAACCAAGAAAGTGAGCTGATTCGGAAAATGAGCCATGACATGACAGTGATACTGTTGCTACCAATATGTCAAGGTTTATTTGAGTTTCAGCGCAGCTACTAAAGACACAAACTACACAGCTCACACACTAAGTCATCTATGCAGAGTCAGGGAGAAAACAAGCGCTCACCTTCAAAAGTCATATTAAGTACAGAAAAAACTGACTACCCTTCAAACTCTCTCTGCAGTCTCGTCACTGGCCCCATATCGCTGCCTGTGGAGGCTGGCATCAGGGCCAGCTGATGCCACAGCAGATCTGAGGCAGCTGCAGTTGAGAAGCGCAGACATGCAACTCAGCACTGCACCTACAGTGGCTCGCAGGAGGAGAGGAAATCCGGACAGCCAAGGTGAGCCCAACATACACACACATTCACTCTTTTGAAGGGACTGGGCTTCAAGACTGATTCCATTCATACCGTTTTAAATGCTTTATGTGCAAAAAGTGACTATTAATCATCTAATTCAATTATTTACATGTTACTAGAACACAGACTGATGATGCATTTCAGGAAATGATCAGTTTTACTAATATGTTTCTGGGAAGAAAGATGGTGTGTGCTGACGTATGTGTCTGTGTGGGTGTGTATAGAGTGGTATAGAGTGCAGTAAACATCACCAGCTGTCCCAGCAACAGATGGATTAGGATGGCTTTAGTTAATGTGTGTCTGATTAAAGATCTGCATGAAGCAAAGCAGAGGCAACACTGCGAGAGAGGGAGAGAGAGAGAGAGAGAGAGTTCTGCTGCATTGTGACACTTATTTTATGGAATAGCGTCAGACTCAAAATCTGTATTGAAAGTCAATACTTAGTCCATAAAGCTTTCATTTTTCTGGGAAACACAAAGCTTTTTGAAAGAATATCCTAGCCAGTCCTTTCAGTTTAATAAACATGAATGAGGAGCTCCAAAATGACAAAACACCATAAAATGATCTTAAAGGACTTGCACACTCTTCAAAGACTTCTGAAGCCATAAGCCAGCTTTGTGTGAGGAAAAGCCTGTTCAGTGATTATTCACTGATAATCTTGACATCCGTACTAGCTCTACTTGATATGTTCATGAGAGATCTGTGAATGAATCTGAATCTTTCGATTAATATGTTGATCCAGTTGTAAAATGTGTTTGAATGATACAATCTGAATAGTTAATATAGTCTCACTACATTATGGCTTTGAAAGACTATAGAGTATAGAATATAGAGTATTTAAGTCATATGAACTACTTTTATGGTGGTTTTTGTGTGTTATTTTGTTGTTTTAAAGCTGCAACCCCTTTAAATTTTCAGTGCATGGAAAGAAGCAACCAGCACTGTCTTAGTAATTTTCTTTATTTATTCTGGGAACTGGAGTCCTCCTGTTAAAATTAGCAAATACTAAAAGCTAAGAAAAGAGGGAAAGTTCATAAAATTGTAGTGTAGGCACAGAATAGACGTTCATCCTATTTTAAACTAGGTCCACTCGCTAGGAGATTTCCATCCTCACCATTGACATACAGCCTTCTTTGTGGCTACAGGATTGTTCTGAACAAATAGGGAACATGTACACAGAGAAAGAACATTGTGTTTCAATAACAGCAGTCATATGCCTATCCTGATGCGCTGACACACATTTGTTCTCAGCCGAATAGAAGGGATGAGAGAAAAAAGGGAACTTGTGCTGGAAAGAAGGGATATACTGGAAATTGAAGGTTGATGGGCCAAAACAGCAATTCTAGAATCATTCACAACTACATAGTTTAGAAGGATGGGTTAATTATTGAGATTACACAGAATTGTGTGAGTGTGTATGAGAGAGTGTGTGGTTGTGATGATTGTATGTATCTCTGATTACAGAGGGATCAGGGTGTTGAGGCTGGTCAGGATCAGATATCTGAGTGCTGTAACTGCATCTGTCTGCACTCAAACTTCCAAACACACGCGCACACACACACACACACAATCAGCAATGAGACAACTGGGAACTCAACATTTAAAACTTTCATATCCATTGATAGCATGTGATTGTTTCACACACACAGAGAAACATTGCTCCCCACCCTCTTACACAGCTGCATAAAAGAGAGAGGTGACAAACAGTTGGTAAATGTTTGTTTGGTCATTGTCAGAGCAGAGGACGTTCTCTGTTTAACTTTGAGGCACATTATATTCCCATCATACGTGTTCATTTAGAATGGAAAAGCGGATGCCATAGGAGAACCTTTTTAGGTTCCACAAATAACATTTGACTCTCTAGTTCAGTGGTTAATGGTGAGCCAACAAAGTATCGGAATTGTTTATATTATGAAAGTAATCAAAAATGTGCTTAAAATCACACAGTGAAATGTATGGTTTAAGGTGCATAGGCCCAGAAATATGCAAAGATATAAAAATTATATATATCTACTCCCTATTTATTTCACTAGCCTATGCATTGTTTTCCCTTCTACCTTTAATCCTATCGGACACTTGTCCAATGCAGGGTCGGAACAGACCTGTAACCCAATTTAAGGTGCCACCCACCATTTAAGAACCACTGCAGTTGCATTAAAGAAACCTATTTACTGACAGATTAAAGAACCCAGAAACCAATACTGATCTCAAGAATTTATGTTAAATCAGCCAACAAGGAACCATTAAGCCAATTCAAGGACCCCATTCAGGAAACCACAAACCCTTATTTACTCAAATCTCAAATCTCATTTGCAACCATTTTTCATTCACACTCGCATTCAGTTGAAATATTGAAAGTTTGGTGTGTTCCGTTATTGATTTTCAGTAAATAGCCAGTTAAATTTGGGTCTTTTCCTCAAACAAAGCAAGCGTATGGCTTCAGAAGACTTTGAATATAGCACATAAGTAATATAGACTTAGTTTTTTGGTACGTTTCATTTTTTCATATCTTTACAGCTCCACACTCCAATTATAAAATTACAAAACTGCAGTATATCTTCTATTGTGTACTAAGGAGGAAATAAGTCATACAGTTTTGAAGCGACATGAAGGCAAGTAAATAATAACACGATTTTCATTTTGTTGAAAAATAAACCATTAAGAGTGCACCATAAACAAATCAAAACAAGTGAGTTTAAAAGAAAATACCCTGAAGGTGCTGCAACAGATAGCAGCTACTTACAGCAACTGCAACAAAAAAATACTGCTGTCTAGAGGTCTGTTTTTACGATCAAATAAGCTCCAGTTCAAAGTAGTGTAGTGGGAGCAGCAGCAGCTACAGGTTCAGTTCTGTCGAGCACTGGTCCCCTTCATTAAATACTGTACATGTGATTCACAGTGGCACTAAATCAACACCTGTCACATCTTTCAGAACAATCAAAGCAGCTTTCAGGAGGAAATGGTTTATGTCAACTCTTTCAGACTCTTTCATACACTTCTGTTTTTTCTTCTTTCACACAGGTCTGCTAAGTGTGCTGAGTGTGTGTGCTACGTTACTGCAGTTATGCGCTGGCTGTCCTTCAGAGTGTGTGTGTAACTCACTGGAAGCTAACTGCAGTGGGCGGAGTCTAGTATCTGTGCCCGCTCTCACTTCTCTCCCGGAGGGCACACATACCCTCCTTCTGGCCAATAACCGCCTCTCCTCCCTTCCCGTCTCTGCCTTCGCCAACCTAAGCACCCTGGAGACACTCGACTTGTCTAATAACTATCTGGACAACCTGCCTTCCAGACTGTTCCGTGAGCTGAGTAACCTGAACGATTTGAGTTTGCGTAACAACAGCCTGACGGTTTTGGATCGCGAGTTATTTCGCGGCCTGACCCAGCTGAGGAGACTGGATCTGTCTCTGAACGGCTTGGCCGCTGTGCCGCTGGGCCTGCTAGATGAGCTGCAAGGGCTGACCTGGCTCTCCTTGGCTGGGAACAGACTTCACGCCCTGGAGAGAGCCACATTTGAGCCTCTGGTCAACCTTCAGCACCTGGAGCTGGGCATGAACCCCTGGGAGTGTGACTGCAACCTGAGAGACTTCAAACACTGGATGGAGTGGCTGATATATCGAGGTGAGGACTCTATATGTGGGTGCTTTGATTCTCTGCAGGTGTACAAATACATCCTTTAAGCAATAAGCCACACAAGACTGTGTATTACTGGACCCTAAGTAAGAGATGTTCTTTGGCACAGTCCAAACACCTAAAACACTTTAAAGTCACTGTCTTCAGTGACATTGTGTTTATAAAGCAGCAACAATTGCAGTA
Source organism: Cyprinus carpio (assembly GCF_018340385.1). Lineage (NCBI taxonomy): Eukaryota > Metazoa > Chordata > Actinopteri > Cypriniformes > Cyprinidae > Cyprinus > Cyprinus carpio. The sequence continues at coordinate 13,563,070 of NC_056575.1, forward strand.
TGATAACAGACAGTGTTCAATAAATAATTAGCTATTTATATTTAAAATTTGAATATACTACTCTTCCATCAAGTAATATAGTTCATAGGCATTTTACAAGGGGTTTGAACGTGGCTCAACCAATGAGAATTTAGAAATCATTGGTTTTAGAAAAAAAAGCTTTATTAAGCTTTAAACAGATTGAGCTGTAAGCTAATGGTATGTGCATTTACACCAGACATATTGTAGGACATGTACCAACTCTCTCCCTAATAATTTCCTGTCTATTTTTGTCTACCACTGGCAACGAAATGTGGCAAATCATTGTGAAGGAGAGTAGCCTCTGTTTATTACTCTCCATACTTCTCGCTTTCCATTTTTCTGTTTGTCTCAGTCCTTCTACTCTAAGTCAGAGAAAGTCATTTCATTCTATTTCAGAGCAGCTTTGAGAGGGAGGGGGAATTGAAACAGACATGAGAGGCTGAGTCACAAAGCTTTTAGCGTGTGTGAGAAAGAGACTCCAGTCATGGTGGGCTCTGACTCTCTTGGTCTGTTCCAAAACCTAGTGAGCTGCCTACGGAGGTAGCATTTTGAGGCATCATAGATGCTCTCTTTTCATTAAGATAAGTATCTTACTTATGCTGCCTTCTGTTTAGACCAAATTTTAAGGCAGCACTGCATGTTTATTTTCATGGAGATACCACAATGCAATAATTAAAAATTATATATTATTCAATACTAATTAATAAATAAATATATAGAGCAGTATAACAAAAAAACTTGATTATTTTACCCAATTTTTGCATGTGCTATGTACGTAATGCATACTGGATTATTGCATAATTAGCTTGATGAGATGGCATTGTCAAACTACATTAAAATCAAGCAAGAGTGGACTACCCTGTGCGCAAAAAAAAAAAAGAGTTGCTGCCGATATAGAGCACTCCATATCAGTCACTCAAGAGGTTCCATGACAGTTAACGTGGCAGCAGGCAGCATGATGGCTCACTAGGTTTGGGAACAGAGCTTCTGTATGCATGTCAGGATTATTAATTATACACCAGCTACCGCTCTTCCTCTCATACAAACACGCGTAAATTGAAGAGGGCTGCTGACCCTACTAGCTGTGCGGTGCTATTTTGGAGGGCCTAAAGCAGCCATTTAAATTCATTACAGGTGACTATTGTTTACCTCAGAGAGATAAAATTTTGATTTCTCTTTCTCTACTGCTTTCTGTCGTAGGCGGTAATGTCGATGCCGTTGAGTGTACACTTCCGAAGGACTTAAGGGGTCGTGACATCAGGGGCGTTCCTGTGGAGATGTTCAACTACTGTCTGCAATTGGAGGATGAGAATGGGGGCGGGGCTGGGAGCACAAAGGGTGGATCTCCACCATGTTTTCGAGGGACAGCCACTCCGTCGTCTGAAGGTGCAGTGGTGCGTACGGAGGCGGAGCTACCAGACTGTGTAAAGCATCGTTATCGGCCAGTCAGTGTTCGCAGGGCGATTGGTACAGTAGTGATCGCTGGTGTGGTCTGTGGGATCGTGTGTATTATGATGGTAGCTGCCGCAGCATATGGCTGCATTTATGCCTCTCTAATGGCAAAATACCAGCGAGAGCTAAAGAAGAGGCAGCCTTTGATGGGTGACGCAGAGGCAGAAGCTGACCAGGAGGAGAAACAGATCTCATCAGTTGCATAGGGGAATGGGGGAGAGGGGTCAGAGTTCAGAGGTCAGCCACAAATATAAAGAACCCTTTACTGGTTGAGCTGCACATTTGATGATCAATTAGCTGACCAGCGGAGGATTCATCATCCCTGTTTCCTGTCTCTCTGTCCTTCCTGAGACCCTCTCTGACTCTCAGACTTAACACTTTACTCAAACTTTGGCCTATGACCTTTGACCTATTTGCCCCAGGACAAGAGGGACCACTCAGCACTTTAGAACTCCCCCACCCTCCTCCAATGTTGAGAGGATCTCAGCAGAGGAGGTGTGGATGCAGCTGTTCACAGTTCTGAACCCTGATGTTTCTAGAGGATCATGTGCTGGCATTAGCATTAGCCTCTGTAGCAGCCTAACCAACAACCCAAAACTCCAAATCATAACTCTAATCCCAACCTCTCAAAACTAATCCAAGCCCCCAACTCTAACCCTAAGCCTTTCATGCTAACCCCAACCATAACCATCACCTCTGACACGGTCTACACTGGGTCGCACATGCAAATGGCACATCACATCAAAAGCCAATAATCAATACTGTCTACTAGGGATCTGCCCGAATAGCGAATCCATATTCGGAAAGGCAGGGTAAATGAATAATGCGTTCTACGGAGCCACTAAAGCAGTGGTGTCCAAACTCGGTCCTGGAGGGCTGGTGTCCTGCAGAGTTTAGCTCCAACTTGCCTCAACACAGCTGTCTGGAAGTTTACATTATGTTAGTAAGAGCTTGATTAGGTGTGTTTAATTAGGGTTGGAGCTAAACTCTACAGGACACCGGCCCTCTAGGACTGAGTTTGGACACTTGCTAGTGGTTGCCTTTTACATAACAGTACATAAAATTTTACTTGCCACATAAACAGAGAGAGGTAAGGAGAGATGACTGATAGGATGATGGCGAATTATTTGCACATCCTGAGCACCACTGACAAACACCTAATATTGTGAAATCTTGTGATCTTGTGCCGCTCCGTAGTAGAGTAGGCTATGTGTAAACGCGAATCTCGAAAGTGAAAGTAAAATGCAAACGTGCATTCATAAGTGATCTCTATGTCCTCCATATTAATAACATCTCACTGATGCCCGCAATTTATACCCAGGATAATTACCCAACAATATAATTGTGAGAGAAAGCATTGAAATATATTTTTCTCGTATATCTCATGTTTATTCCCTTTAGGGGTGCCGTAGTACATGTATTCGGATTTGGGCACATCCCTACTGTCTACAATGGATACATTCTGATGCATTGAACCTTAAATTGATGCCCCAATTTCTGACATACTACATGGGCTTGTTCTACTTCTGACAAAAGGGCAAATTGATGTGCTTGGTGTAGACATGGTGTAATCCAGTACTTTCAACTATACTACCAAGCCTAACCTAAAACTTCCAGTTCTACTCCCAAACCTTAACCCTAAACATACAACACAAATCCCTACCCTTACCAAAAACCTCCATCCTTAATCTAAATCCCTAATCCCAAACCTCCAACAGTAACCCCTACCCTTACCATAAACCTCCATCACAAATCCTAACCCCCAACTCGAACCCTAAGCCTCAAACACTAATCTAAACCTCCAACACAAATCCCTACCCTTACCAAAAGCCTCCATCACTAATCTGAACCCACAACCATAAACCACCAAAGGGAATCTCTACCCCTACCATAAATCTCAATCACTAATATGAACCCACAACTCTAAACCTCCATCCATAATCCAAATATTCAACTCTTACCCTAAACCTTCAACTCTACTCCCAACCCAAACATTAAACCCCCAATACCAACTCTAACCTCCAGCACTCACCTCCAACCTTAATTGTAACCCTTAACCCTAACCCAGTGTGAACGGAACATCATAACCCCCACATATCATATTTGAAATATTCCCACCTTATTTATCAGTTATAATATATTCTATACAATGTGATGTGACCCCAGTTTTATGTTTTTAAGTGTAAGGTTTGTCCTTTCTATTGTGTGATGATAATTTGTCTTGATAACATTGTTTTGTTTGTTTACTGTTTCTCCATGTTCATCTCTAGAGGTCAGATGTGTTTTTATAAGCCTAGAAGAATCCAGCCCTGGTGTCTGTTGTGAAGTGTCTTGAAGTATCGTGAAGTGCTAATGTAGAGCAGGCTGAAGACTCTGTTGATGTTAGTGGAGGGTGGCACATCGTGGCTATTGGAACTGTTAATTACACCTTGGTGGCTAAAGAAGCACAGTGGCCCTATATGATAGCTGCCCTCAAAACAAAAACAGAAAGACAATAGCTGAGAAGGAAATAAAAAGGATAGTATAAGAAGATATAAGCTATAAGAAGGATAGACTTTTATGTGCAATATAAATTAATGTCTTTCTTGATCGGTTGTTTAATTCTGGACTAGGATGTCATAGCTGATTTAGTCTGATCTTTTCTCTTGGGCTGGCGATGGAGGAGAATCGATTGCGCCTGTGTGATCAATTTTCTGCTTGTGGACCAATTTGCATAATCTGCTTTTCCTTGAGGGCAGAAGTTGTTTAGACTAAATAATTCAGATACATTTGACTTGAGCTTTCAGAAGCCAACATATATTATCAGAATAATCTTTTATGCGGCAAATCAACCACAGCGACTGGATGAAAAAGGGAAAGAAAGACTACTAGCGGCACACTGTAACCAACATATTTCCTCAGTATTACTGAAAATTTCGAATCAGAAAATAATTTTGCTAATAAAGTCAAGAGTAACATCATATTTGGGTGGTTTGCACAATGCTGCCATCTATAGGAAGGATATGCAGTAGGCTCAAGAAGCAAATATCTCACCACCTCATCAGGATTTAGGAGATGCTCTTCCGTTGTAACTATAGCAACAGTCTTTCCCACACATTATTCATTACCAATGCAAATTACTGGTAAGGTTGCTGGCAAAAAGTTGTAAATCAAAAGTACAACTAATTTATGTGTGACTACCCACACCAGCAGTTAAGCGTCTAGGACTTTGTCTCTGTGTTCAGTGATATTTGCAGCCATATATAGAGTATATATAAGTACAGATATACATTTATTCAAATGTATGTTGAATATATGTATATATTTTAATCTGTGTCTTACAAATTATTTATGAACAATAACTTGATTGCAAAAATTGAGTATACTTTTCCCTGTGTTTCTTGTGCAATCTCCTTTGGTAGAGGAACTCTTAAAAATTCTCTGTCAGAGAATTCAGAGAAAACTCATGAATTATTAATGAGAGGAGTTTCGTCTAATGGCTGCGGTCTCTCCTGCCATTACTGTTCATTTAGCTCTTATTTTATACAGCATGTGTCAAAGGCCTGTACTCTGCACGGGGCGACAAAACACGTACCCTGTATCCTCTGATATGAAAAAAAAGCACTTTTGCCACTGGTGGACTAATACTTTCCTGTCAATTTGCACTTATCGCAAATATTCTCAAAAGGGAGCACATGCTTGTTTATTGCCAATGTCAGCAATGCGCTTTATCTGAATATTAGCCGACAGAGCAGTCGTGATTTAATGTCAGTGGATATGAAGGGCGGTTTATAAATGAGCAATGACTCAGCTGGGGTGTCTTTACTCTCTGTCCTGGCTTTACATTTAAGAGCAGGGACACCACACACTTCACTACACACCCTTGCTAAATAAAGGCTTTGTAAATCCCAATTGATGGATGAGAGGAAATGATCTGCCCATTTGACTGAGCTGAAAGCATCTTCAAGATCTTTATGAAGTTCTGGTTTAATATGTTATAGCTTATTGATGTGACCCTTTCTTCACTTGACCTTTTTTCTAAGACTAATATGAGATCCTCCTTTATATTTTCGCTTGATAAAAATCAGTTTGAAATATGATTTGTGAGCTGTGATATAATTCTGTGTTAAAAATGAATAAAGAATGTATTTCCGTAAACGTTGAAGTGTAAGATTCACCAAGCGCTCACACACAGTTTGCTCAAAGTAAAATAATAAAATTTGTTTCTTTAGTTTTACACAAAATGGAGAAAGATCGGGATTCAAAATCTGAACTGGATGAATAAACCAAGGGGTCAAGCATTGGCTGATCAGCATAGTCTAGTTAGCCCCTGCTGGTAGATAATATAACTACACCATTACGGTGGTAAAATTTATCTTTTTCCATTGACAGACTTTTTTTTATTTCTTTTTTTTTTTTTACCTAAAAGCATGAAATAGAGTTAAAAGAATGAGAATGCTAGCAGATAACTTCCAGTGTCTTCCTGATCTTTTCCTTATATAAATGCATTAATACAAGTAATGAGTTTTGAGTGTCTTCATGAGTACAGAAGAAATAGCACAAGCAAAGGTCATGTTGAGGAAAAGAGATGTTCATGAGGAGGTGAACTCCATACATGGTTGCACATCCTTACATGGGCACATGTGCACACACGCTTTAAAATGGACAAAGATAATAGCATCTCAATGGGCGGTTTTTCATCAGCACTGACTAATATAGAAGAAAAAAAATATTAAAAGATAAGAATAACCAGGGGAAATCATACCTCCAGCAACTGCTGTCTTTTTGTTCATAGAGACTGTAACAGACGTGACGGCAATCACAAACCTGCTATCCACTGCAGGAAAAGAACAATAAATAAATACTGAGAACGATACTCTAAACAGGGTGTAAAGTCTCCTCGTATGTATGATGTGGACTGCAGGGTGCAGGCTACCTTGTGTGCTGTCCTCTATAGGGACGTAGTACAAAAAGCGTCCAGCTGGATTCTCTGCCACACGCTGATACCAAACAGGGAAATGGTCCAGAGTAAAAATATTCTCCTTATCCGACAGAGATAAGAATTTTCTGCAATGAAACCATCAAAAAGAGATTCATATAAGTGTGTGTGTGTATATAAATACCTTTTACAAGCATTCAGATTCAACTACTATGGTCAGTGCCTTATTTATGTTATGTATATTAATATGATTAGCATCTGTTCATTGATTTATGTATAACTACATTAACGTTTATTCTCTTAATACCACATTGTGTTTTACTGCCTGTTCTCTTTATCTTCCCTGAAATTAATTTATATTACATACCATAGTGATGAAAGTGATATGAAGTGCTGTGGGAGTGGGTGGCCTTAAGAAAACCTATGACAATGCAGATACGGTCTATGCAGTTGAGTCGTGATGCAGACAGCAGGAGCTCTTGATTAAAGGTACTCACTTCGCCACATGTTTCTCTATGCTGACATATCTGATCATTCTCATGAGGCCGGAGCGTGTGCCCAGGAACGCTGTCTCCACACCCCCATCAATTCTGCACATGACGGAGGTGAGTTAAAAGAATGAGAAAGGTCAAGGGCGAGCACGTATTTGACTTATGAAACTTGTCTGTGACGCTGTGTGCGTGGGTGGTAAGTATTACCCGGAGGTGTTGAGCAGCAGTGCGGTCCAGTAGGCTTCCATAGGAGCTGTGACCACTGCGTCAAACAAAGTGTGCTGCAGAAGTCTTTCATCACCTGAAGAACAGACGAAACAGAACTCAACTGCAGATATCATCAAACATTATTCAGATCGAACTGTGTTTAATTCCATAACAAAATGGCTCTGCTGTATACAGAAAATAAAATGGAAGATATGAGATGATTTACATCGTGTAGCTGTTCCAAAACCTAGCAAGCAGCATCCGAACCTAAATGTAACCTTTTAAGTGGCCTGTATTAAAACTCTACATAGGCAACAAGTAGGGCTGGATGTTAGTATGTTGCTGAGACAACAGTGTGCTACTCTAATAAGCAAAGTACAAACAAATATTCTGTAAAATAATCATTTTTTTTTATTTATTAAAATGACCTGTTATTTATATTTTACAGTAAACAGTGAAATGTCAATTTATTTAATTTCACACAGCTCACTGGGTTTTGAAGAGAACATTTATGTTGTGTTTGTTGCTTAAAGGGATAGTTCACCCTAAAATGAAAATTCTGACATCATTTACTTACCCTCAAGTTGTATGAATTTCTTTCTTCTGCTGAAAACAAAGAATGTTGGTGACCAACCAGCGGCTGGTAGCCACTGACTTCCATAATGGTAAAAAAAATAGTATGGAAGTCAATGGCTACCATCAACTGTTTGCTTAGCAAATCTTCTTTTTTGTTCAACAGAAGAAAGAAACTCATATAGGTTTGGAATAATTTGAGCATGAGTAAATGATGAGAGAATTTTCATTTTCAAGCACCTTGTTGGCTTCTTTTTTTTTTATATAAAATGCTTTTGTTTTTGCTAATTTGTAATTAAACATAAATCTAAAAAATGTAATACAAGTAAAAAATGAAGTGCCAGGTTAAAATTTGGTAGTCTATAGAGCCTTTAGAGACAGAACTCACATTCCAGTTCTGGTTCTTTCCCTGTTAGGTACCGAACCACAGCCTGAAACTGTGTCAGTTTGCGATGAAGTGGATCGATGTCAGTCTCACAGTATGTTCTGAAATATCAGATTAGAGTATATTACGTCACGGCTCTCTTCTGAGAAGGGAACACATCAGTAGTCACAGCTAGGTTATTATGAGATAAAAATGAATGAATCCAACAAAAGTAAACTTACAAGAAGCGAATTAAAGGTCAAAATCAACTCCTTTCTCTACTGTTGCTCTGATGTCCAGAGAGAGTGTCCCACTTTCTCCTTTTACCATTGCTGTTCTCAACTAGAGGATCAAAACACACAAACACCTAGAAGCAATTGATCTAAAAATGGCGTGATAAGAGTGTGTGTATGTTTATTTATATGTATGTGTGTGTTGTTCCACTTACTGTGTCTTCTGTATCTTCCCACTCCACCTCTGACAGATCCACACTGTTACAGTTCGGCTTTGGCTTCAGCTTCTTACCATTTTTATAATAACACAAATTATAAAAAAACACATCAATTTTAATGTGATACAGAATGTAATCCGCTCTTATGGGAAGTATGTGTAGATTAAGGTATAACTCACCAGAGGTCGAAGGTCAGGATACAGCTCAAGGTCAGGATGAGGTCGATACAGTAATCTCCATGGATACAGCCTGCCTCCAAACAAAATCACATTTATTATTGAGTCTGCAGTCCAAACAATAGGGAATCATCACTCTGTATGCAGTAATCTCCATGGATACAGCCTGCCTTATCAATTCAGTGTTACCAAAAAGAGGATTATCCAGGAGCCATGAGTTCTGCAGTCCAAAGGAGCACCATCACAACCTCAAAAACCTTATGACATAAATATGACGTCAGTATTTCAGACAAATATATTTTATAACGTGTTGAGTTCATACATAAATATGACGTCAGTATTTCAGACAAATATATTTTATAACGTGTTGAGTTCATTCATATAAAACTTCACACTGGTTATATAAGCGCATTCCCGAGCTCCTTTCTTCAGTCGCGCCGCGTGAAGCTTTTATTTTACTCATTAATTGAAAAGCCCATTGTAAAACTTCACAGTTACCGGTCCTTTCAGTCGCGCCGCGTGGGGTAAACCCGCATATAATCAACCAATATGATAATAACGTCATATACCCCTCACGTTAATAAACAATAATAATATACATAAATACTCTAAGAAAAAAAAAAAAGTTTATACTATTTATACCTATTTAGAATTATGATATACTCGAACGAAAAAAATTGTTTTCGTTGGAAATGAGAGTTCCGTCTTACAAGGGATGATTATCAAGCAGGGATGTGACGAAGCTTCAAGTAGTAGTACATGACCCCATCAGAATCACGAACTCTCAAAAAAAAAAAAACTTATGAACATAAATTAAGTAGTCAGTATTCATTCCAGACAATCGGATCAGAAGAGTCGTTTCAGTTTGGCTTTCTCTGACAGGGGGTGACGTTTTTCATAAATAGTTCGCTTGAATTATTCAGTTGATTCAAAAAAAAAAAAATCAAAAAACAGTGATCGCACAGATAGTGTCAGGTTAATTAGTTTCATTTTACACAATCAACTCTTCCAGGCGCCCTCAAGTGAGTGAATTGACTGAATTATTGAAAACTTGAGAGAGATCATGTTCCAGGTGGAACATTTTTGCTTTACAATATTGGGCAGTCAAAAAAAAAAAAACTACTTTAATTTGCTTTTTGGCCCGAAGTCACTGTTTCTGTCTTTTTTGCTGAACATATTTAGCCACAGAAGGACATCAACAGCTATCTCGGCATGTTTAGGCAAGAAACTGATAAGAGGCTGGTTATATAAGCGCTAATGGTACCGAGGCCTGTGAAGTGCTAGAACTTTCCATTCAGTCGCCCGGTAGTGAAGCTTTTATATCAGTTTCCTGAATGTGTGGAGCCAAACCCATCTTTGGATGAATTGATATCAGTTTCCTGAATGTGTGTACACAAAACAATCTAAGAGACAGAGCAAGACTTGTAGGTACCATTGATAAAACCTCTCAGATTTCCACAGAATTCAAATCTTCGAGAATGTCAAATTGTACACATTCAAATTTGCGCGCTCCGAATTACCGTCAAAATGCGGATTCTGATTAATACGTCATATTCCCCGAGCACTTTATTTTAACAATGTGTAACTTTTAATCATCACACAAAATGCTTTTTTAGTTTTTTAACAACCAACCAAAAAACCAAAAAATGCATTCATAAAGGATTCACAGCACATAAGGTTATAAATTGAATTTTTGAGAATTCCTTTGTTTTTGACTGAAAATCTCCATCACTTTGATTAGAAAACCTTCACAGCATCGAACGGTCTAATTAGCTAAAAGGACGTGAGCAACTAAATTCCAAGAACTTTATAGAGTGTTGTGTATTGCATATTTAATGTTTTTGTTGGATTTAATGAGAGTTCACGTTTTATAAGGGATGATTTATAAGCAGGGATGTGACGATGGATTTAATGAGAGTTCACGTTTTATAAGGGATGATTCATAAACAATAACGTAAAAAATCCCAGTTCCGAGAATCACAAACTCTAGTTTAACTGAAGGTCCAGCGAACAATCTCAGTGTAACGTTCAGTGTTTCACTGGAAAAAGACCTCACATTCTCCTGTACTGGTTAGAGACATGTCAAAACCTATATAAACAAAACAGTGAAGTAATGAGCATTTAATTAAGCTGATTCCAGTGAATAGCGAATATTTAGAAGAGAATCGTGGAAACTCATTTCGCATTCATTTTCTGCAACATGGGTTTCCCAGGCTTGAAGAAGGCAGGTTTCAAATCAGTGTAATCATGACAACTACAGTGATAGCTTAGATAGTGTCCTTGTCACTTGAAATATCAATTTTGTATTCAAAACAACAAGTTTGGCTTTTATCATGACAACTACAGTGATAGGTTAGATAGTGTCCTTGTAATTTTAATTATGTATTTCATTTTAACACATTCATAATTCTTCCTGGCGCCCTCCTTGTTGAATGAGACTGAATTACTTGAACTAAAATATATGGCAGGTAAAAAATATCTGAAGCTTTAAACACTGTTATTTTCAACCCAATGAAATATTTGGCAGGTCAGAGAGAGCTGAAGCTTTTAAGTTTGTTTTTGGCAACTCACTGTTTCTTCTTTTTTGCTGAACACAGGCATGGCCACAGAGGGCATCAACAGCAAGCTCTCGGCCTGTGTGTTAAAAGGCTGAAAGACAAGAGAGAGAGGAAGAGAGAGACAACAGACTGAACTAATGGTAAATCCCAGCCAGGCCTGTGAAGTGGATAGCAACCTGAACACTGAACAAGACTATAGAACACTACCATTAAGAGCAGGTGCTTCACTGGAATGTCTACACTGTTTTTGGATGAATTGATATCATTTCCCTAAATTTTTGAACCAAAACCAACTGTCACAATTCACTCAATACTTTATTTGAAAAAACTTATAAAAATTACATGTGTGGAGCCAAACCCATCTGTCACAAGTCAGATCATAGTTTAAGAGACCTGATTTTCAAGACTTGTAGGTACTGTCTGTTGCCTATGAAAAAACCTCTCCAGATTTCCACAGAATTCAAATCTTCAAAGAAGTCAAATTGTGAACATTTAAATTTGCCCTCTCAGCTCCATGTAACACACTTACCGTGTTTAAATCCCCATATTCGAATTAATACAGAAAATGTGTGTAGCACCTTTGTGAAATTTATTTGGCTTAAAACCTGCGTATCACATTAAATGTAAGACTTGTTAATCACCTGTCACAATATGCTGTTTTTACATTGTTTTTAACCAACCAACCAAAAAAACAAAAAAATGCATTCATAAAGGATTCACAGCACATAACATCTTGACCTGTAAATTGAATTTGTGAGAATTCCTTTTGTTTTTGACTGAAAATCTACCAGACGTTTGATTAAATTAAAACCTTCACAGGTATCAGAACGTCTAATTACAACTAAAGTGTATCTAAAAAGGAACCTGTAGCAACTTAATTCCAAGAACATGTAACTACTGCATTTAGGTGCACAGGATCATTTTTGATCTAGTGCTCAGAACGGAACAGTTTACCTCAGCTGTATTGGGTAGCTGGAATGGGATGACCGACATATTGAGATCACGTTCAGGTAATGAAATCACAATAGGAGAGGTTCAAGATTAATGAAGGCAAACATGATCAATATGAAGTTTCGGAACAATGTGCAACATGATCTTTTGTTTACAGTACTGCCATCTATAAAAGGAAAGAGAGAGAAAAAGATAAACACAATATCCATGTAAGCCTGTCCATGGACGCCTCTGTTCAACATGATGGTTGAGGCCTGCTCAGCACTATTGGCCTGGCTCAGCACATGAAGATATTCCATCACATTCTCCTGTACATCCGCCAGAGTAGAGATATGAGTGTAGTAACCTCATTACAATCACACAAAAACAACAGTAATGAGAAAATGTGACTGATTGTTTGATTGATTTATTTGTTACCAGCAGAGGGCATAGCTGTCACAATATTTAATTAGAGCAGCTTGTGGAAAGAACGGAAATATCAAGATTTATTATTATTTTTTTTTTTAACATGGTCATTTCCAGGCTTGAAGAAGGCAGGTAAATTAATAAAATCTAAAATGTCGAGGAAAGTTCTGTTGTCAGTATTATTTTGCATAAGTCTGTCTAACTGCCTTTTGTGTTCAGTGTTGTTATTGTTGACTAAAACTATTAAAAATGTGAATTGAAACTAAAAATAAAACTAAAATAATGTAAAATATATATTAAACTGAAAGTAGAATTAATTAATTAATTAAGTGAATTTAAAATATGAATAAATACTTTTAATGAATTAAACTCCAGTAAATCGAATGTGAAAAATTAAACGTGAAGAAATGTTGCCTTGGCAACTTACTGAAACTGAAAATTTGGGAAAAGAAATGAAAAATATAGAAATATATAAACTAATAAAATGACAAAAGCAAGTATGCCGTATTGTGTATGAATAATACTCTGTGTTTTTAAAAATAAATATGAATAAATGCCGTATTGTGTATGAATAATACTCTGTGTTTTTAAAAATCCTTATCCTGTAACAGACATTTCTAAAAATTCATGGAAACTGAATCTATGGTGCTCAGAAAAAATAGCTGTGTAGGAAACACCCGAAATAAAGTCAATATGCATTGTAAATACTGTACAAAGTGTGCACATTTTCTATACAAATAATAGACCTCACTAGCTCAGGTCTCCCATAATGCTCTATTTTAATTTATTGTTGCAAGCAATCCATTTGACATTGTCAGCAAATGTTAGCTCTCGTCCAAACAGATACATGAACATGCGCACCTGTTTGAGAGCGTATTATGCACACAGGTAAAGCATGTATCCATAGTTACTCTGTGTGTGTGTTTAGTTCCTTGCGTTCTGGCCAGTTGAACTCCTCAAACACCTGCTGGAAGTCCTACATGGCTCCATCGGTGATCAACATGATTGCCTGGTTACATAAACTACCCCTGCCTTCTGCTGCTGCCTACACACACAGACAAACTTTTGAGATATCAATATTTCCAAATGGATATACATTCCCTCCCCCAAACACTTAACACACACTCACCTCTTGAAGGACTCTTTTATGGCTTTCTTCACCTTTCACTTGCAACTCCATAAATAAATAGGATGAATGAATGCAAAAAATATTAAAAACTAATACATAAATTCAATCAAATCTCATATGGCAACTGAATTCACTGCAAGTAAAGAAAGCATTACCTCACGGTTATCCAGGTCGGCCTGTACCAGCGAACCTTTAAAACAGGGCTCTACATACCGGACATAATCACTGTACTAGAAAGAGAGAAAATATTAGGTGTTATTTAAAATAAGAACCCAGATTAACATGAAAGAATTTTTAACGGTTGCCACTTGATCTGATCATGTCTGGTTAGGGCACAGTGTAGAGGATTTCTATTCTTACCACAATGAGGTTGACAAAGTCGCTTTCGCCAAGTGTGTCTAGAATGGTGTTGATGGTGTGTTTAGCAATGGTGAGCCTCAAACCCTTCATGCTACCGCTAATGTCCACAGCGATCGTGATGTCTTTGGGGGACGTGGCTGCCTGGATGTACCTGAGAAGGAGAAAAGAACAGAAATGTTCTCTAATTAAAGGACTTTTTGAAATGCTAACAAGCTCAGGTCGGTTTTGTTGACTACAGCTATTAAAAACGGTTTCATTTTAGTGAAATAAAGCGGAATTAAAATTAAAAGAAAAATATCAGATAAAAAACTAAGCTAATTAGAAAGGTTGGCAATAAATAAAATTAAAATAAATGTATTTATAAATAAATGAAAGCTAAATAGAGGCATTTAAAAAATAACAAAATTACCATTAATTTAAAATTAGAACTAAAAATCTAAAAATAAAAGCTAATTCAAAATATGAATGAATGATAAAATAGTATATAAGTAATACTAGCTCAGATGGCTATTAACAATCACCTAAGACCTTTAACAGTAATAGTTCCTCAACTGGATAAGAGTGTGTGAAATCTCATCTGTGTAATTTTCTGAGAGAAGGAATTAATGAGATCACAATAAGAAGGTGACAGAGAGACTGAACATTACAGTAGTAGTCTGATATACACACTATAGCTTGTGTTTATTTAACTTATTAATGTAACAGAACTACTCAGATTATGTTTAAGCAGCACAGTGATTACTCTAGTTGTTCAGATATAGGAACACTACGTAACACAAAACAGCTGGCCAGTACTTTGTGTTTGTTACTGCTAAAGAGATTGTGTGCATTAGCTGTAATGTTCATTTTACTTCATTAGTAGATTTTTAATAATTTTTTAATAGAAAGATTTAAAGACTCACCAGTTGCGATTCCTGGCATCAAAAGTGACAACTCCATTTTCATCAGGTGTCCACTTAATACCTTTAAAAGTATATAGTATAGTTGAATATGATTACTGTCTACTCTCTATGAGAGAGAGAAGGATTTTTGTGTTCATATGTGTGTAAGATCTGGAAAGCAGGAGTTTATTGGTTTTGTTACTGTGTCAATAGTGTGATGACATGATGATGAATGAGAGAGGCAGAGAGAAGAGCCAGAGTCATTAATCACACCAGTAATTGGGGAATTTGTGGAAGTAATGGCCTAGTGGTTAGAGAGTTTGACTCTTAACCCTAAGGTTGTGGGTTCAAGTCTCGGGCCGGCAATACCACGACTGAGGTGCCCTTGAGCAAGGCACCGAACCCCCAACTGCTCCCGGTGCGTGTGTTCACTGCTTTGTGTGTGCACTTTGGATGCACTTGGCTGTATGTCATGTCACTTTTTTTAATTCTATGTCAATCAGACTCTCTGCCCTATGTCTGAGTGAACAGAAAGGCATGTTCAAACACTGTCATTTTTGTCTTGCATGTTAATAAGAATAATCACTGTGCTTTCATGCAGTAACCTGGACTGGTGTGATGATTACCAGGGTAAAATCTGAAAAATCCTGTTGAACTGCTGAAGTACTGCCAGGTTAGTGTTGGGTCCTTCTCGAACTTACTGGTAAGTATGTCATTCAGTGCTTCTGACATAAACACCCCGTTCAAAATATCAGGATCTGAGGGACAGAGAGATTTCCTTTATCTTTTTCTAATCAGGTATGAAAATGGACCTATCATTTCTGCGTCTTACCTTTGTTATAGACATTGGTGGGCACTTGTATGACACTTTGCTGGTCATTGACAGGCAGTTCATTGAAGTGTTCATTCGCCTCCAGAGGAAATTCTCCTCCTAGCTCCACATTGTTCCCATCCACATCCAATGCGTTAATCATCATGGAATTGTAGTAATTAAACTGCAGAAGAACAAGCGCATTTGAATATAGACTGAGGGATGAACAGAAGACGGAGGGGATGGAAGAATGGTTAGATAGCTCACCTCTAATGTTGCATTATATTCATGATAAAAATCTGCATCTTCTACTGTCTCTGCCATTCTCTATATAAATCAAACACAGGAAAAGAATTCAGGAGATCACCCTCTTATTGAAAACTGAATTAGTCATTTTAGTTTTTAATATAAAGCTAGCTATAATTATCATAGACTACAGTGGATTAGTCTATAATAATTCTAATTAGCTTTAGCCTATACTGCTAAGAGAACAGCAGATTTAAATAAGAAGAAGAATAAAAATAATTTTATTCTGTAAAGCATATTTCAATGAACTCAAGGTCACTTTGCGATAGGCATTAACAAAGAAGTAAAATAGGGCATGATACTACAGAGGAACTATAATAAGCATCGCAGAAATTCATAAACATTCTCTTTCTGTTCTGTAATTCTAAATTAAGTTTCTAGGACAAAAGCTTTATATGCGCTGTTGAAGTTTAGAGTTCAGAAATTAACAAACAGTAAATCACTCTGAAAGCCAATAAAGAAAGAAAGAAAAGGCCAAGTTCAAGATCATTGATCAGTATCAAAGGTCAGTGAGAGCAGAATCTCAATCTGTGTCCAAAGCAATGACTCCTGCTCTCTTCCCGCAGGCCAGGAGGAAAGAGGAGGTCAGACAGGGATAATCCACCTCCATACACCACTGTAAGAGTACCAGGCTTTATTCTGAGCTTTGATTAGAGACAAGAACAAAACAAAACAAAAAAAAGAATAGAGGGAGGGGGAGATGCAGCAGTCTTCCTCCCGCACTGTTCAGGCACATCCTGCTGTTGTGCTGCACTAATAAAAACCTTTAAGGTGAAAGAATGCCTACATATTCAGTTCCGATATGAACTGTTCATTATATGACTCTCTGGTAGGCAGATGGGCTGCTTGAAGGCTGGCACCGGGGCTATGGTTAACAGCAGTATAACGTAAAGTTAATTAAAGTGTAGAGTAAATTCAAACAGAGATAACTAGACTCCGCTGCATTTGACATTTACCAGCAGTTAGTGATTTACGGATAAAACCTGATTCCTCTGGAGATTATCAGACAATATCAGAAATATTCCTGATTGCTTTGATGTTAGGATTGAAATGAGGGGGTAAAGTCACGTTTTCATCTTTTACTATCTCAATAGACAAACCTTCTGTAAGAGCTGAGCGCCTGAGTATCTGTTCGACAAGGCCAAAAGCTGTTTTCCAAAGGTATCGGACCACTGTTGAACCCTGTTCAGAACACAAAAAACATTAGACATTACATCTTCCTTACATTTTAATTAAGCAATATCAAAGCCCGGTAGACAGCAGCATGACATTACTTTTAAGATAGATCTATAAACATGAAGTTAATAACAAGTAACTGACATTTTAGACAATTAAATGTCTGGGGGAGGGACATTTTCATTCTAGAGAACATTTGATTGGACACAGAAATCTGTAGTACAGCTTGAGTCATCAACATGTTTTAGTCTAGTCTTTTTTTAAAAAAAAAGAAATTAATACTTTTAATGAGCAAGGATAGATTAAATTGATCAAAACCTTTAGTAAATACATTAAAAAAGTTAAAAAAAATAACAAAAACATCCTAACCTTATAAACTTCAAAAAATTCAAAAAAGTTTCCTTATGGTTTCCACAAAAATATTAAGCCGTTTTCAACACTGGCAATAATAGGAAATATTTCTTGAGCCGCAAATCAGCATATTAGAATGATTTACGAAGGATCATGTGACACTGAAGACTGGAATAATGACTGCTGAAAAATCAGCTTTGGCATCACATGAAAGTGATGGTTCTCAAAGTGGAGGATATCAGGCTGCCATCATCAGCTGGTTGTTAATTGTTAATGAAAAAGCAGGTTCACAGTTTTCCTCTTTTGTACTGCCAGTGTGACTGCTAAAGATTTGAATCTTATTAAGGTTTGTGTTGGGGTTTTCCAAAGTTTGACTTCCAGGAGCTTAATTAGTTCTCAGAGAGACCAAAAAGTCTGTTCAAACAGGCTGTGTGTGTTGATTTTGAATGAATGGAGTGGAGGTTAAGATTTGGCTTTACACCAGGGGTGACAGGAGGTGTGCAGGTCATGACCTGCAAGCATTAAAGTGAGATTTGGAGACATACTGAAGTTCTGCCCAAGGAATCAGAGGAGCGCTATTAGTGGTTCATCTATTTGAGTTTATTGTGAGATATTTATGTTGAATTTAGCAATAAAGGAGCCAAAAATGCTAAAGGTCTCTCTTACATTGTGCAGATTTTGTATTCTTAGGGTTGTTGTGCAGAGATGAACTGAACTCACGTTTCAGGCGACATCCTCATCTGAGTTTGTGTTTGGATGGTCCAACTTGAAAACAGCACCCAGAGCAATGTGTTGCTCCTCATCCTACCCATCAACCCCTGCCACGTGCATAAAACAGCAGTGTGTACGATCTCCAGCTCAGCGGATACTGATGACAGACAGTGTGTGGTAATCCCAGTCTGGTCTTAATATCAGATTGTGCCGAAAAAAGACACTCCGGAAGCTTCAAAAGTGTGTTTTTGGGTGGCAAAGAAAACTTCCCAGAATCCGGCTGCTCTCCCCATTCCTGATCATCCCTCCTTACGCTTACATCTCATCTTTCCATCATTCTCTTCATCACGCTCTTTCTTCTTCAGAGTTTATTTAAATCCTCTAAGAGTTCCACCGATGAAGTCTTCACTTGGACTGACTTGCCAGCTAGCAACTTTTGCAGTTATACATGTCTTTCGGTTTCTCTCACACTCATCTTATGTTCAACACAGCTGGGAGGAACTGAAACAGGCAGATACACTCACACACTCAGTTTGCCCTCCCCACTTTGATAATCCACATGGATTACAATTCGCTCCCACAGTGGGGGGAGAGAGACAGAGAGCGAGAGACATAGACGATGTAGGGTGGGTGAGGGGCAGATGTATTGGAAAAGAGGGGATAAAGTGAAAGAGAAAAGGATGAGTGAGAGGAGGGCTTCTGTCAGAGGATTATTAGTGTTTCTGAAAAGAAGGAAACTAAACCATGCACCAACTTTCTCAAGCACATAGTTTATTTGGCCACTGAAGCCACAATTAAAATGTATGAATGTCATCGCACAAGTGGAATCTGCACATAAATTATGCTAGATATTTACTCAGCTTAATTTTCTTTTAAAAAACTGGTCCCAAAGTGATTTTAAGACTATGTATACTACCAAAAATTTGGGGTCAGATTTTTTTATTTATGTTTATGTCATTTATTCCTGTGATTGCAAAGCTGAATTTTTTAGCAGTCATTACTCCAGAACTCAATGTCACATGATCCTTCAGAAATCATTCTAATATGCTGATTTATTATCACTGTTAAAACAGTTGTGCTGCTTAATATTTTTCTTGAAACTGTGAAATGTTTCAATATTATTTGATGCATAGATTTAAAGCATTTGTTTGAAATAGAAATCTTTTGTAACATCATTTACATAAATCTTTACTGTCATTTTTTTTTATATAATGTCTAATGTTTTTCTTTAAAATAATCATCTATCCTCCAGTGAAATCTCATTTAATTATAGCAGTATGATTTTAATAACTACATTGCTGAACTACATCATCCTGCTTTATTGTAAGCTCTATTAAAACAGTTCAGCTTCTTTTTCTCTAAAACATGCACACACTAGATTGTTAGTGTCAGTGTCCAGATGTCATGCTCTGGATTTTTTCCCACTAAATAACAGCTTCCGTCCTCCAGACAGACACATTGACACCCGCTGAGTGTATGTTTGTGCCTGGAGATGTGAGCTGAGGATTTCAGTCTGACAGTCTGACAGTGAAGGCTGACACAGTGAAAGTGATTACAGAATGACACATTTGACACTGCAAGAGAGGAGGATATGCTTTATTGCAAAAAAAAATTTATTGCAAAAATGATTTTTTTTTAGGAATTCATACTTTTTTTTTCAACAAGGTGCTTTAAAATGAACAAATGTGTCAATAAAGACAATTTCAGTGTTATAAAAGATTTCTATTTAAAATACTGTTTTTTGAACTTTGAATGCACAATAAGCAACATAACTCCTTTAAAATATATAAAAAAACTAATTTTAAATTGTAATAATACTTCACAATATCACCATTTTACTTACTGATAATAGACTTAAGCAAAAACAACAAATAAAATTTAAAAAGGTAATGTGTGTGTGTATATATATAAAGAAGAATTGAGCTTATTTTAACCTCTTAGTCTTCACTCAAGTACATATTTCTGTTAAAAGCCCACATATCGAAGGCAACCTACTATTTTCAGCATATTTATTTATAAATACTTACACCGTGTCTTAACCGGCATCCGGCTAGGACACTTATGAATTATTTTTGATTGTTTTATGTTTGTGTATTAGTGTTATTAAACTCTACTGATGTCAAACATAAACGCTGCAATAAAACTTAGAGTATAAGACTTAGAGTATAGAAATACTTGACGGGAAACACACATGCATGTGATCCTCATTGTTTCCTGTATTGGGTTGTAATGTAATAGTGTGTGAGTGGAATAAACCGTGGAAATCAGCTGAATCCAACACACACAGTCAAGCATTAAGGGTACGTTTAGCATCTTTCACCCTTAACTGCAGCACATGCTCTCCTGGCAACACTCCGGCTGTTGCCATGCTTATTTGGATTTAAGCTCTTATTTGAGATTGCTTATGATAAATGCTTGCTCATAAATCCACACAATCAGTTATTAACTGGAGATAGCGGATGGCTGCAGGATGTCTCGTTAACAGGGTTCCCTCAGCTTTTAACCAATCAAATACCATGACTTTTCCAGTCGTTGGTAATTCCCGGATAATGATTGTCATTTGTACGTCAGGTAACAACCCTTGGAATTAAATGATTATTCTTATTAGTGTACAAATGTTGACAATAAAGCAAAATAAAAGATCTGAAGTTTGATGGAGAGCTGTATAAGACGTCATGTTATTAGCAAGTATTATTTGATATGGCTAAGCTGTCCAAACCTAGAAAGATTTACAGTCTGTTGTAACTGCCATAGATTCTTATTCATTTCTAAGCACACTGAAAGTCCAGTATGCTCTACCTTTTATGCTTTCGCCGTTTGTGAGCTTACTCTGATAAAAGAAAACAGGTTACCGCGTTTACACGACCAAGTGCCATTTTGGCTTATAAAGCATAATCGACATAAGAACGTGCATGTAAACGCGATCAGTGTCAACTAGAAAACCAGAACATACACTATATGGGGTGTTGGGATATTATTTTAATAGGAAAAACAAATGGAAGAACATTGTTTTCAGTTTGACCCGCTGATTGGGAAACACTGATGACATGGCCTTGTCTTTTTTTTTTTTTTTTTTTTTTTTTTTTTCAAAAGGGGAACAGAAAAATATTCCAGCATGTTCATATAAGAACAGAACCATAGAAAAATAGAATATATCTATATACAGTTTTGTTTGTATATTTAAACAAAATTAATTTTCATTTTAAAGTGTTACTAAAAGTAATAAACATTTTCTCATGGCTTGTAAAGAGATTTCCGGCAGTTTCTGAGATGTGAAGATGCTAGAAATCAAGACAAGACATGTTTGCTTTATCTTGTCATTCATCATGCTATTTCTTTTTTCTGTGGGTCTATTTAGATATGCAAAGATAAAAATCCCTTCATAAAAAGAAGAATGTCCTTTCGCTCAGATTTTAACATACAACACATTTCTTGCCCTGTTGTATGAAAGCTAAACACAAAAACCCATAATAAAATTTTCCTTCCAGAAAATATTAAAATACTTAAGATTGCCCTTTGTGAACAACATCTAAAATTCAAAAGTGATATGACATTCAGATCATTCAGTTTAGAGTATGAAGATCATACTATTCGCAATCAAACTGGTGTTCCTGTTGTGAATCTGGTGCTGAGGGGCTCAACTTATTGGATGCAACATTCAGAATAGCAGGGTAGTCCTGAGATGGGACGCAGATATGAGATCAGAGCATGAAAGCAGCGTGTACGTATACACGTGTCCAGATGGTTTTCCTGCTTCAGAATGGTTTTGAGCTGGAGTCTGTTCCGAGGCGGGAGACATATGCTTCATAGATGGTGTCCAGGAATGAGGCATCATTCTGAATCATAGAACGAGAGAATCAACCAATTAGAGATAGAGCAGCAATCAGAGTCAAACACACTACATATACTGCTATTCAAATTAATACCTTTAATCAACAATGCATTAATCAAGACATGCTATAATGTTATAAAAGATTTCTACTGCATAGGAAAACTGTCTTTTAAACTTTCTATTCATCAAAAATAAATAAAGAAAGAATCACACCACATATTGGTGCATCTCTAAATTATATTATCAGTGTATTATGGAGTAATACAGATCATGTCATGTGTTTGGTTCTGACCTTGATGAGGTGGAGCAGCGTGGCCTGTAGCTGAGTCTTGCTAAGTGCTCTGGGTTCAACTGGTTCTGGTTCTGCTCTCGTGGCTTTAGTTTGGGTGAACATGCTGGGTGACAGAAGGAGGGTGGGGGCTACAGTCGCTGGGATACGCTGCGGTGAGCTCACCTGCACCCACACATATTAAATCACAGGTTATAGATACTGCTGTAAGATGACTTACTACTTATCTGAGAGGAACATAACGGCAACAGATGCACAGAGATTCCTGAATAGTTTAATCAGAATAGCTAAAAAAAAATATTTAATTGAACCTGTGTGGAGTTAGTTTTGCTGAGACTGGAGCTGCTGGTGGTCAGACTCGGCTGTAGGAGCTCCTGCTCCTGCTGCACCAATGTGAGCCTTTGCAGAAGCTCATGTGGCGACACCATGTTCCCTGCCACTCCAGCAGGGGGTGCTTTATTTGGGACATAGAGCAAGTGCTGAGCCAGGGCCGGCCCTGAGGGTTTAGCTATAGGGTGGATTTGGGGCCCTACCCCACTTTCTCCATGATTTAACTGTAAGGAAGGCATCCCTTGAGTCACCGCCACAGGAAGAGGGTTCATTAGCAGTTTTTGTATCGGGTCAGGCTGGTTCTGGACTGCCCCGTTTTCACACAGACGACTCTCTGGGGATTCAGACAGAGGCTGCAGCAGCGAACCAGACATGAGCTTGTGGATGGCTGGACAGTGCTGTGTGGGGGTGTTGGACACCACGGCGCCACTTGCCAGAGAAGGCTCATCATAAGACAGCGAGCGGGCCACCGCAGGCCGCATTGGACCCACCCTGCTGACAGCTGAGGTGGGCTGTGGCGAGACAGAGTCTGGTTTTGACTGAGCACCGAACAAAGTGATAACCGAGAGGTGCTTTGAGTCCATCTCTGTATCCTGAAATATAGTTAAGCATTTAAATATTATATTTATGTTACGTCTGCTGCGTCACAAACATACTGAAGAAGAGTATTCACACCTGCTGCATTTGACCCTGAATGTGTGTGTCCTGTGCTGGTTTGAGGGGGATGGGTTTGATCAAATGGGGGTTTCCATAGATGACACCACCACTGCCAATTTCTTTTGGCTCGCTGAGCTTTCCCTAAAAAGAAAGGAAGAAAACACAAGTAGGAGAAATATTCTGTGCACATCTAGTGCGTATGAAGCACCTTAATACTTGTGCAAGAAAAAAAGACGTCAAGATGTGGGTGTGTCACCTTATCATAGTCATCTCGTGCTTTAGTGAGCATCTGCATTATATCCACACCCTGCTCTGCTGATCGCGGAGAGACAGAGCCAATTGCCATTTGCGGCTGTAACTGCTGTTCCTGCCCTGCCAAACTGACAAGCATAAAGAAATAGTGTGTGTTTGTGAGAAAGTCAGAGCTAGGGTTGCAAAACTGTTGTTGTTTTGCTTTTTTTTTTTTACAGAAAACAAAAATAAATTGTAGTGACATTTGGTTTCCGTTAACAGCTTTTGAATATCTGCCATATTGAACAAAGAATTAAAATACTCAAGAGTGTTTCCTCTGCTGCAAAAAGAACAAAATAACAAAGACAAATTGTTGGAACTTGTTGTGATGAGATAAAAAGATTGGGTACTTCTAAATTAGGGGTGAGGCAGAGTTTGGCTCCTGCCCCAATTAAAGACACTTGAACAAGCCAATTGTGTAACCACAAACTTCTAGGCATATGTGTTGTAGCTAAACTATGCAGGATTGTGGGCCTTCAGGTGCACCTGGGATTGAACATCTCTACGCAAAGTCATACAAAGACAACATTTTTCTATTGCATTGTCCTCATTGGTTGCAGCATGACCAGTGTAGCCTGCTTCGGGAATGCATGAATCTTATGAGTAGAGTCTTGTAATGAATAAGTCTTGAATCAAACTCAAATCAAATGTGGTTTTAATTTTAAATTATTAAACATTCTAGAAAAAAAAAAAAAACGTAGAAATGTGTTAAATATGTTACGATTTTTCATAGAAGTATTAGAAGAATCGTTAAGGGAATTTAGGAACTCAATGGAATTAGAATCAGAATCAGAATTAAAAGTTGTGTGAGTTGCAGATAGAGGAGAAACTCACTTCTTCATGAGTTCCGCTATACGCTGACAGTCTTCTTTATCGTAGAACCAGATGCCATAGATGGACACTGCCAAAAACATACATAATTTTAATCAAAGATTCAATCAAAACCAGTGACAATCATAAGGAAATATAACTTTTAACACAGCATCAGAATTAGTGGAAATGGACCACTGAAACTGACAGCATACATGCACTCCACTCTTTAGCTGACATTCCTTTTCCAGAGTCCATACTCCCAAGTGCCCAAGCAGAACTGGAGCCAACTGCTGTGCCAGGACACTAACATGTTTTTAAAGACCAAGATGTAGTCTTCAGATGCTTGTATCAACAATCATGGTCATTTTAAAGAACAACCGTATAAGGAACAATTAATAGAGATTTCAGTGATAAACTCTGGTTCCTCATAAGCCCTCATGAACTAAACTTAGAGCCTGATACTGACAGCTGAATCAGGACCTGTTTCATTCACCTTCAAGAAGTAGCAGAGAGATAACAAAACCAAGGGCAGTAAAATAGAAGAGAGAGAGGGGGCTGGTGCTGTATCCACAGCCGTTCGTTCTCAGAGCAGAGAGCACCAGGCGGGTCAGCGCCTGGGGAAAAAACCCAAAAAAATACTGCCTGGGAACTGAGGAGCACAACTCAGAGAGAGTGAGAAAGAACAAGCAGGGGGAGGAGAACAAGGAGAGGGACAGAGAGGGATGAGAGGACATTGCGAGCGCATTTGAAGTTGAACTTAGCAAAACACAACAAAGAGAAAAGAAAAACAGAGACCTGAACCGCACACCCCTGCTCGTGTCAGACAGAGTGCAGGAGCATTCGCTGCATGTTTTACTGAATGGAGCGGAATCCACACAAGCAGTGAAGAGATGATGAACTTCTGACTGACTTCAAACAGACCAAAGCTTTAATTTGAGGATTCAAATCTCAGAAAGAGAATAAAGATGCTGCGAGGGCTGTTCAGTCGCCGCAGGCTGAAGCACGAGCGACTGCAGGAGGAAGTGGAGGAGCGGTTCAAAGGGAAGCTGGTGTCGGAGAGAGAGCTGGGCTACACGTTCGTGCGGCCAGGAGGTAAGAGCTTTGTTTACGCAACAGTCCTGCTGAAAGTCTCCAGCTACACAGTCGCAAATCACAACCACGACACTGCATTTGTTTAAGAGACGAGCTGACAGAATCCAGCACCCTCTGCACATGAGGAAGAGCAATGTTTTTAAAGGGGTCATATGATGTTGCTAAAAAGAACATTATTTTGTGTATTTGGTGTAATGAAATGTGTTTATGTGGTTTAAGGTTCAAAAAACACATTATTTTACACATACTGTACATTATTCTTTCTCCTCTATGCCCTGCCTTTCTGAAACACATTGATTTTTACAAAGCTCATCGGTCTGAAAAGCGAGGTGTGCTCTGATTGGCCGGCTATCCAGTGCATTGTGATTGGCTGATTACCTCAAGCATGTGATGGAAATGTGACGCCCCTTAACATACTGTGATGTTGTGTCCCCCGCGCAACAAGACAAAACCAATAAAACCCATTACAAATGAGGCATTTGTTGCATCCAGTGGGGACATAATTACTGATTATAATGACTTGTACTGTCTTTTTACGCGTTGTGTTGCGTATCGCGCTGCGTAAACATAAAACCATGTCTGCATTTGTGATCGGAGAAATGACAAACAACAAGTGCTACTCTACACTGCTTAAAACTCACGTTTGAATCATCAGTGGCAAAATCTTTGCATATGAAAATGTACTTACGGACTGTGTCTGTAGCACCAGACTGTCCTTGAAAAGTTGGAATTTCAATTTATAGAAACAGACACCGAGGCTACTCTTCCAGGAAACAGTCCTTGTCCTCCGCAAAATGCGCTGCACACATCTGAATATTTGGGTTGAACTATTCCAGACACTGATTTCTAGTTGTCCTCTTTTGGAAGGCCAAACAAAGTAGCTTTGCTTTCACAACAAAACACACAGCTTCTCCACAACATGGTGCCGGCGGAAACAGCGAGAATAAAAGTTACACCTTCCTTCTTTGCGTGAACATTTGGACGGCATTATGCAAATCTTCCCACATAGTGACGTAGAGATGTGTGTGGGGGGTGTTAGAACGAGCCTATTTATGAGGGATTGGTTGACTCTTAACTTTTATAAAGAATATCTCTTTAGATTTGAGACTTTAGTCTTTGCAACTTTACAGATCTTCTTCATGCACCAAGAGCTTGTAACACTCCAAAGAGAAAGGAAAAATTTAAATCGCATCATATGACCCCTTTAAGATGGACAGTGAAAGTCTTACTT
Organism: Cyprinus carpio; assembly: GCF_018340385.1. Taxonomy (NCBI): domain Eukaryota; kingdom Metazoa; phylum Chordata; class Actinopteri; order Cypriniformes; family Cyprinidae; genus Cyprinus; species Cyprinus carpio. The sequence goes on from NC_056575.1 coordinate 13,589,897, forward strand.
CCTGTCGTCTGAAACCTTATCAATAGTGTTTGTAAAGGCATTATTGCCCATACTAAGTATTCAACTATTAAGAAGGTTTTGACAAGTAACACTTGCGCTGTTTGTGCTATGGAGATGAACAATAGCTCAAATCATGTGCTTTGTTGGGGAGAGGTGTACTAGAAGTCACCAGACTAGACTTACATTGAACAAGGGACAGGAGTCATATCTAGAAACCAGAATAGGGTGCTGCAGTAATGAGTCCAAAAACCTGCAAAAGTACTTCCGGTTCCTTCGTCCCAATGTCTGGATATTTTAATGGGTTTTTGGCCAAATGCCTTAAATAAGGTCTCAAGACATGTCGGTTTTATTCTCCGACAAAAGGTACATCAGTTATACCCCACTTGTTATTTAGGATTTGATGTGTACTAAAAATGATGGCTGATGGGCACATAAACTGAATCCATATCACAAACAGTAAAACTTATCCGCTTACTAGTCCACTTGCACTTTTACAGTTTCACTGTGATTATTCTTGCCAACTTGCAAACCATTCTACCTCAATTTTTCCAACTTTTAATAAAGATTGAAATAGTTGTCAGAAGCTTAATGGCGATGACTTTGAAGTTATGCCACCATGGTGAAATTAGTTTTTAGTCTAAATTTAGTTTTTTACTTCTGCCGAATGTATTAGTATTTGAAAATTCATGAATGTTGTGTTCATTTGTGAAGATTATCTTGATTATCAAAATGTGTAAGAATCATAAGCATTTATTGCTCAAAGAGTTTATTTTTATCTGCAGTTATCTGAAAGTCGATGGAAAAATCCTATTGGCTCTTTGTTGAGGGAACCTGGGTGATGCTAACTTCTGGGTTGGCCTACAAAATGACATCATCCCTCCAGAATCCTACATCATTGAGACTTAATGGTGGGCTCTTTCGACTGTAAACAACTACACAGAACACCCTAGAATGAGCCAGAACACCTTAGCAGTCACATTACAACACACTAACAATCACTTAGAACATCTTTACAACCGCAGAGCAGTGCTATGGCTACCACTCAAAACATTCTACAATCGGCGGCGAGTCTGATCGGAAATATAAACCCACTCTGTGGCATCGTTGGCCAGTGAAGTCTCACCTACATCTGGAAGCAGCCAGGATAAATTTCCCATCAGTCAGTTAGCAGTAGCACAGATTTTCACTGTCAATGCAATGCTCAAACATCAGTTTTGGATTGGCTGAAACATCAGCATCTACAGTGATTAATTCAATCAGCCTGATGGCTTTTCTGTATGCATTCTATTTGCTGGTCTCTTTATCATAAATTTTCATGGGAAGCCTGTGCATGTGAGAGAGCGAGGCTTGTTATCTAATCAGTATTGGCTGGTCGGGTCTGTGATGCTGGCAGGAAACTAAAAGAGAAACACACACACACACACACACTTCTCTGTACCATATAAGGCACTGTGGCTCTGGGGCCTCTCATGCAGGCATGCCTGCCAGGGATCTCTGATCTCACACACACACACACACACACACACAGCTCTCTCGATTCAGACACACTTTTACTGTTGTTAACTTCTTTATTTTTTGGATGCTCACCCTGTACTCCCTGCTCTGTTTACACCAGGTATTAACATCCGTTTAAAGTGATCCGATTGACACGGGACGCTAAATACACACCCAAATGGGGTCCAAAACATTTTGCATTCAGCACAGTGTGCACATACCATCCGTGTCCAGCCTGATTTTTGTGTCTGTGCAGCCGTGTGCGTGGACGTGTGAGTGATTTAAGGGCCTTCGAAAGAAAGATCCATTTGCATCTATCTGCACTCAACGCTTGCTTGCTCGACTAAGCATGAGACGGAGGTAAACTCAGAAAGTAAAGTATACCTGGGCCTTAAACGCAATGAAGGACCACCAACTCACCTGACAATCAACCACTGAACATTTTATGCAAATTAAACGTTCATTACTACCAGGTGTAAATGGCAATGTGTCTCTGTTGACCACTTATGATGAGATCAGCCAAGACAGGTCTTAATACCAGATGTAAAGAGAGAGTAATTGTGTGGGCTGAACATCAGTATTTTACATTTCCTTGAACACAGAGAAATACTAGATGAGTCAATCTCCCAAAATCCTCATGTAGGCATTCCTGTAGCTCAAGCATTACAGCATGGTGCTGGCAACGTCAAGGTCATGAGATTCAATTCACAGGAAACGCATGAACCGGTCAAAAATAATATCTTGAATGCAATGTAAGTTGCTTTGGATAAAAGCATCTGCAAAATGTGTAAATGCGCAATTACATTGAGGATTTTAACCCTGTCTGTTATAACATGATCGTTTCTAACACAGATACTTTAATTTCACCACATTACGTAAGGATTCATTTCTGAAAAACAACTTTAACAATCAACCAAATCTGCATACTTTTGACTATGTGCAGTATTATACAGTATTACTCTTTTAGCTTTACTGTGATGCATTTGAGCTCTTTCACAAACAGAGAGACTTACAGCGAGCGTTCCTGTACAGGAGAAATGGATGCTGCAGCTGGAAATCTAAGTCTTTAGTGATGGGTTCGGTCAGGTTGTCCATGCTCAACCGATTCAGGATGGTGAAGCCGTGCCTGGGGGAGGCAAGTCTGATGCACAGAAAACTGACATTAGAACTCACAACACGAATGGGAAACTAAAGCTTATGAGGCTGAAGGACCTAAACAAGTGTGAATGGGTGTTTTGCAGTCAAGTGTACAATGTCATATCAGAAGGTGGAGGAATATCATGCAGGTTATTTCTGTGAGAACCTATTAGAACCGCTTTAGATCTCTAGGGCTCTGATTCAGGACTACACGTGTGTGTGTGTGTGTGTGATGCTTCACTGCTGAAAACACCAGAAAACATACAAACCTGTTATAGACAAACAGAGTTCCCTCCACATCTGTCTTTTCCTGCAGAAAAAAAATAAAATAACTATATTTAACTTAAAATAAAAACACACATATATATGCATGTACAATTTTTTTTTTTTTTTTTTTACAATAGTCATTAATCTACCGATCCATTAACTGTCATTGATTGTGTTGATATCATGGTTTACCCATTCATTAGTGGTGTTGTTGAAGGTGTAAAGTGCTACTTGGCTGGCCAGGTCTGTGATGCTGTTAATGTAGGGGTCGAGTCTCTTTAGGGCAGACAGACTCATGGATAAACAGCTTCCGCCGCCACCTGTGCTTGCCGTCATGCCTCCAGTCCTGATCTGTAAATAAAATACATGATTTTTAAATAAAACCATGCAGATGCCTGAGATCACTGTTCACTAAAACATTCAGATTGAAGAGTTTCATTAAAACAATTGTAAGGCTGCTCAGCAATTGTTTACATGCATCAGTATCATCACAAACAATTAAAAAAATCCAAACAAATCCACAAAAATAAATAAACTTAAATATACAAAAATAAACAAAACAACATAATTTAATGGTTTCAACAATTAACATAAATTAATTCATAAAACAAATAAGAATGAAAAAAGGAAAAAAAAAAAACATTTCATACAATAAATAAGGCTTAAATTAGGTTATAAAATTAACGTTATATTCTAAAGCAATGGTGCTGTGTGGTTGCTAAGTTTGGCCCAAAGTAAAAGAGCCCCCCTTCAAGTTTGCATTATATAACGGGCCCTAGATTTGGTTCGGGTCCCTCGTTCTTTGTAAATCTGACCGTTAGTAACTTAAAGTAATAGCATTATTCACTCTGCGGGCCGTTTTACATGCAGAAGTTTGGTACTGCGGGTTAGCGGTTTGTTCAATTCCCCAGCCGTGTATGAACAATATAACTGATGCTTGCCACTAATAATTAAACAGTCCATACATAAGTCTACAACTGAAATAACTGAGGCCTTGGTTAGATGCTGCTGCCTTGTTATAGATCGGACTGGAGTGAAACTTACCAGCACTTAAAATACCGCACAAATCCTAAAATTCCTTTAAAACGAGATTCAGCTCTGTAAAACAGGACTGAAACACTTTATCTCACGTTCCGGTCTCCTGATGCACGTCTGCAATGCTCTGCAAATCAGTAAAACTTGAAGAAATCGCTTTATTTCACTTCTCTAACTCCTGAAAGGTCCAGCTCTCGCCATGTTTGCGCTGACGACAGGACAGAACGAGCTGATCGCTGAGCTCGCTCACACACAGGAAAAGTAATCGAGGGGCCAGAATGAGCGATGAGCCTGAAGCCCCGCCCCCCGCAGCAGGCTTGAGCTCACCTGAGACCCGACAGACCTTTAATTTACTTCATGGCCATTGTACTGATAAAGCGAGCGGACGCTGCAGAGTTTGTGCGTCCAGGTGAGCCCTTGAGGATTTGAAATTCTCGCATTCCTGCACTAGTCATCCTCTGGTAGGCATGATTTGAAGTTTTGTAACTGTTTGCTTGTTTGCATTTTCTTTCTAAAACATATAGAGGACTTGTCCTGCTGTAATTTTAATACTCAAACGTCCCTATGTTGCTGTAATTTAAAAGCGCATGTAGGATTTTTCCCCTCCTGTTTTATTCCAATAGAAATGAATGTAAAATCACATATTTATTTTATCTCAGTATATCCCCCAATATTATCTAAAGCTTTTGACTTATTAAAATGATCATATCTTACTGAAAATAATGTAGGCTACTTTAAAATTGTGCTAGTAGCCGAGTGCATGCTTTTGCATCATCCATGACAACTGTCATGCCAGCCAATACAACATAAACATAACATAAAAATATGTGCACCTTTAAAAGAAGTTTCAGCTAGGGACTCTACATGAAGGTTGCAACCTGAAACTGAATGCTATTGTGCCCTTTGAGCAAGACACAAGGGTTGCTTCAGGGTGAAAGTCGTAGTCTTCTCCAAGTGCACCTTGTAAAAGAAGAATTTACCCACCGACACTTCACTCATTTGCCACTAGAGGGCATCACTATACAATTACTCGTGATTCAGTCCTATTCCAGAGAGCACAGCAGCCCAAGCAGTTTTTTATGATGTCTCAGCTGAGCTGACAAAACTTGCCACAAAAGTAGACTTAATCAACTAACATATATTTTAGAAATAAAACCTTTGTTCGGTATACTTAATTCTCATTACATGGTGGGGTAAGAGTCAGTACAAAAGGGATATGTCGCCTCAGTTATGTTTAGTTAATTGGTTCATTATAGTGTTATTAAAAAAATGGTGTATCCTCTTGTTTGTAGAGCACAGCCACTGCTGTATCACATTCAGTGTGCAGACACAGACATGATTCGTCTTGACATTTGAAATGTGGGTCTGGAAGCCGGGAGGAATTTTGTAATCTTTGAAGCGACTCATTAACCAGTTTTCCTTCTGTACCAATGCCCATGATTTTTTTTTTTTCCTTCGATCCTTGGATTCCCAGACGCTCATGATTACAGGGTGGCAGTGAAAAACACTTTGTGAACATTTCCTCTGTGCTTTGAATAAACATACCAAAGTTAATCAATTATTTGAGGATGCTGAAGGGAAACCGCTGACCTCTGTCATGAACTTTTGTTCAAAGCCAAATTCAATCAAAGAACTTGGCCGTAGATTGAACGTCCATGAACTGCGAGAGCTTGTTTTTCATTCATCCAGAGGGACATCGGAAAACCTGGCGTTTTGAGTGCCTCTACATGCTTCATGATTCTTCTGACTGATTGCAAATTCAAAATCTGCACTTCTGATGTGCAGAAAGCAAGAGCGCGAGCAAGAAATGATCATCTGGGGGCAGGGGATGTCTCTCGGGACATGTGAAGTTTTCTCATGGCTGGAGGGAGGGACGAGAGAAGGGCCTGCTAAATTCGTACTACGCCGTTTGCTGATGAAAGATTCTCATTCATCTTGCAGAAATTCCCAGGCCCCATCGTCCCCTTTATCAGAGCCCACCAGTGTTCAGGAAACAGCCTGTCCTGCCATGGGAAGATCAGCCCGGTTAAACCTCAGCTGAAGGGAAAAACCAGCCCCGACACCTGCTGCTGGGGAACCCAGCATTCTTCCCAGAAGTGGCATCCCGGCAGGCAGCAGGAAGTGGATAATGTCTAAACATGGTGCATGGGACCGTGACTGTCACGCCGGATTCGTTCTGGTACAAATCATCTTCTGACATGATCCCGGACTGTAAAAGAACTTGAATCGGTTCACAGTCTGGCTGTGCTCATTGGAGCTGATTCGACTCGATCTTCCCAAGTTTGCTCCCTCCCTCAAGAGATACAGCCCGTGTGGAAAAGCGTGGAGGATTTATTCTCCTTTCTAGCGCAGTCACATCTGGAAGCAGTCAGGGAGTCTACAGGGGAGGGGGTTTGGTCGTCAGATTATTGCAGAGAGGCTGGTGGTGTGCGCTCTCTCTCCGCAGGGCCACAGACTGACTACTCCCCTTTCTCTCCAATATGGACTGGACGCGGCCGATTCTGCACTCTATTTCCTAAACGAGGCGCGACGCAAACTACGCCTGTTGTGGAACATCTCAGATGGAATCGATCCTATATGAAGATCGAAGCCCGTGAGATCTGGAATATACACACCTTTTTACCTTTTGCTGCGCTTTCTGAAACGGTCTCTGAAACCTCCGCCCGCTTCTTCTGGCTCTTGCAGCATCCTTTTCGAACCGTTTCCGAGCGAATCGCGCCGATTTGATTATCGATTATCAGCAAGTGGCGCTGGTATCATGTTTCTTAGGTAGGGCCCGGATGTTCCAAAGATGCACTGGTTCGTTTTCTTAGGTGGTTCCTGCGATTATCCTTTCCTGATCTTTAGCTCCATAATGGGGATCAGGTAATATTAACTAAGCCGCAAGAGAAGGAATATCTTACGCTTTGCGTTTTTCATTTTTGCTTCCCCCCCTTTTTTCTTTCATTTCTTTCCCTTGGGTTGTTTTTTTCCTACCCCCTCCTCTTTTTTTACAACCTTTTCTTCATTCACCTTCGGATAAAGCTGGACCACATATATGGTAAATGAAAGCAAAAACATGTACATACCGGAGGACACCCTTGAAAACCATCAAGGTAATTTCTCTGTTTGTCTTCCCTCTGTTTGGAAACTATGTGTGTGTGCCATATGGATGTGTTGGGGGTGGGGGGTGTATGATGAGTGTGTTGGCATTATCTTGGGCATGACGCGGGGGTGTACCCGAACCCTTCCATTTTCAACCACACTATGCGCACTCCTATCGCCTTTGAGAGGACGATCAACACATGTCATGAAATATAACCACTTATGCCCAACATCTATTTTATTATTATTTTGGAGGGAAATGCGTTTCTGTAGTTGATGAACTTGTGGGATGGCTCGATCATGTATATAGATCATGTGGTCAGAGATGCGCGCACAGATGTCGATCGATTATCCTGTCAGCTGCTTCAGACTTAAAACGGGCTTTTAACCATTTAGTGCGGCCAGACTGCATTGATCAAAGTCCAGCGGCTCAGATGAACTCGGGGTGGTGTCATCGGCGCGTCAGTTCACAGTGATTACTCTGTTCAGAGCATCTCAAATGGAGAAATGAAGCACCGTCAGTCATGCCCCCTCATTCGAGCGCGCATCTGTTGAATTGTTGCATCTGGTGTGGCGCAGCAGTCTCCACAGGTTGCGCGGTTTTAACGCTCGCGGAAAGCGCGCAGCCTCGCTCTCTTCCCTTCATAAGATCCCCCTCCATCTAGGGCCTCCAGCCGTTGCTTGTTGGCGCCGTGGCAACGGAGCTGCCGACCCATAGCAACAGCGCGGCTCGCGATAAGCCCGCTCTCCGCGTGCGCACCTGCCGCACCTGAGTGAACAAACGCATCCGAGCAAAGCTTGCAAATTACTGTCAATAATGTAGCCCCGCCCCCTCAGGCCTACTGCACATCTGTCATGCAAAAAAAAAAAAGCTAGTTGATTATGACAACTGGAATAATGATGTTTCTTAGCGCTGTGTGTGAGGGACAGTGGCGCGTTTCCATTGCCCGTTTGATTGAGTGAATAAACTGAGATAAACTCTTTGTTTGGTATTAAAATAGAAGCAGGACGACAGTGATGGGAAAATGATCCCTAATCTAATTTTAGATGCTTTGTTTTGGCAGCTTTGGCAGTAAACGTTTATCTTTGTTCAGCATGCCTTTTTGTTATATTCAGATTTACATCTTACAACTTTCCTCTTGATGCTGAAACATCACAACAGTTTCTTATAATAACTTACCTGCTTCTTAGTAATTGTTTGCTAATTGGAGAAAAGTTTTGCTTTTAATGACATAAACATCACCTTTAAGGAATTTTTAAATCATGTATATGATACTTACATGAGATGAAAACTCCAGTGATGTTAGTTACAGTATGTAGACCAAACTGTTGCGATCATATGACCACCTGTGCCATACAATTGACTGTGTTACTACTAATATTTAGTGCAATAATGTATATTTTATGTAACTTTCAGAAGCTACACAAAGCATAAAGTGCGCAACACTCAGCCAGTGTAGAGAAAAAAAGTGCAAAAGAGCAGCCAACAATGCACAAATTTGTTTATTAATGTGTTTAGTGTGAGATGAAAAAAAAAAGAACCAAACTGTTGTAAAGGAAACAAACTTCATGCATCCAGGCCGACTAGTGTCAGTATAAAGTGGAGATCTGCTGGCACTATTCGGACAAATAAAAGCCAGTTAAACATGCACAAAAACTTTTAACATTACCCAACTAAATGATTTACCCAGCCAACCGTTAGTAGACTGCATATTTGTGTCATAACAGAGCAGGATCTCCAAGGTGGCCTGTAGCCCAGCAGATGTTCATGTTTGTGTTGTGTTGTCGTCTACCGCTGCTGACGAGGGCAGGCTTTCAGGTAAACACAGCCTCAGTCAATCACAGGTCCAGAGCACAGCGACGTATCACAGCCAAACATGAACCTCTTCGGCTGCACAAACACTCAAACAGCAAGAAGATGGAAAGCATGTTTTGTGCACTATGATACACCATCACTTTCTGGAATGTTAAATATGACTCATGAAGTGCTTGATTGTTTGTGTCAGAACAAGCAGTTACTGCGACTCACAAATATACACGTTCTGTATGATTTTGAGACACCTTTTAACCAGGGCTAAAATGCTGAATTAATGCAGTCACTGTATTTATGTCATATCAGCTGTAGGCTTTGATGTAATGATGTCACTGAGTTGTCAGTATGATGTCATTTATAAGGCTTTTCATAGAAAAAAATGTTACAGTGTAGCTGGGTGAGACATACGTTTGAAACAGCTTGAAAGGTTTGTGCATTCCTCTCTCCTTTTCGCCCTTTTCTCTGTTGAAGGTTGTTGGTTCCCTTGATACTCATTGATTAAGATGCTCATTGGTAATGAGGGTGGCATTATCTGGCTTCTTTCCTCCTTCGGCTTTGTGCCAGGTTCATATGGCAAGTAATTCGGATCATTAACTAAATGAATATGTTTATGATAGATCTCAAAATGTCTGACAAGCCTCCAGGACGCCATCTCGAATGACCTTCTGTCTGACAGGCGCTATGTTTTGGACTTTTCCTTCTTCTTCGGGGCAGTGCCGAATGATGAAGTGTTTCTAGCTTCTGTCACTGTTGAACACATGCAGGTCACTAAAAAGTGTACCGAGGTTGTTAGATTCCTGGAATCCATTTACTAATGTTGTTTGTTCAAAGAGTCGTTTAATGTTTACTAAATGAATATTTAAGACGGCCAAACTTGCATCGACATAAATCCTTCACTAGTCGGGAATGTTGTCAGCTTGTTTATTGTCGATGCTTTGGCTAAGAGTATCTGCCGTCACACAGAGATAGTCTCCAGTTTCTTGCTTTCCTCATTTGACTCTATGTATCCTGAAACATAAGGACAAAGATGTCGTGTTGCCTGCGAGACTTCTCAATCTGCAGAGCAGTTGGTGCTGGTCACTGTGGGATTGTGGGATATGTTAGGTGTCGAACAATCACAGGAGTGCTTTAGGCCTCAGCAAAACTCAGGACTTATTAGCTGTCAGGGAAAACATGCATGTTGAGCACAAATCATCTGCTCTCGCTTCTGCTTTACATCAGCGCTTGCGTTTCTAGCCAGTGTGCTTTCATACATGTTTACTGTATTTAAATTGATTGTGGCATGTTACATTAATATGTTGGTAATCACATGAACACTGCAAGTAGTCATTTAGAGGATGCTTTTATCCAAAGTGACTCACAGTGCACTTGTTGCTCATGGCAATCCCCCTGGAGCAACCTGAGGTTAAGTGCATAATAGTGATACTTCACAGTTCACTCCTACTTTGCACAATATTGTCCTTACTGTTGTGGAAAATTAGTACAAATATAGTTGATCCTCTGGATTTTTAAATGTTTTTTTCTCTCTTCAGTGCTCTGTAATGTTGGTATTTCTGTTAGCAGTGCCTATGAACATAATGTAAACAAATGAAACATGAGTAGCATTTGTCTGTGAAATAGTAGATGCTGTGATTATAGATGCTGTTATTTGGTCACTATGAAGTGATTTTTACCACGATACTAGGGTGTTGTAGATGGTTGCTATAGGGTTTACTGGGTGGTTGCTTACTGGCCCTGCAGTGAATCTTCATGATAGTCTGGTCAGATACTGTTAAAAAGTTTGGGTCAAAGTTTATTATTATTTTTTTTTATTTAAGAGGTTCTTACTTTTTATTCAGCAAGGGCACAGGAAATTGATCAAAAGTGACAGTAAAAACGTTTCTAATGTTAAGAAAGATATATGTTTTCAAGTAAATGCTACTATCGTAATCTTAAATTCATCCTGAAAAAAATGTATCGCTGTTTCCATAGACGTGTTAAGCATCACAACCATTTTCAACATTGATAATATTAGGAAATCTTTTATGAGCACCAAATCAGCATATTAAAATGATTTCTGGCTGGAGGAATGACTGCTGAAAATTTAGCTTTGCCATCACAGAAATAAATTACATTTTATAAATTATAATTATATTATGTCTTTATTATAAGTAGAAAACAGTTATTTGAAAATGTAAATATATTTTACAATATTACTGTTTTTACAGATACATGATAAATGATATCAAATAAATGCAGCCTTAGTTAGCATAAGATTTTTATTTTTTTTTAAACCATTGGTGGTTTATCTCTCTCCTTCAGTGTGATTCTATGCATTTTTTTTTTTTTTTGCCTGTCAATCGAAAACCATAAATCTGAATGCTTAAAAAAATAATAATAGCACACGTCCTGAACAAGCTGCATTCTTTGCATTATAATTATTTGAGTTACAATGTTTGTGTGCGGGAAAAGTTTCTCCCTACTCTTGTATTTACACACATAAACACACACGCATGCGCAAACACATTCTGCATGTTTGATGTGTGTATAACTCCACCCATCTCATAAAACTCCAGTGTGTGTGTGTGTGTGTTTGGTCCTCTTCTCCCAATCCCAGTGCTCAATGTCACATCCAGAGCAAGTAGGATGCATGAATGGATAAGGAAGTATAAATGGAAGCATGACAAACTGCATGAAAAAATGTGTATATGTTAATAAAGCAGAAAACAGCTGGTTGTGACACATTGGCACCGCAGGCACCCTCAGCATTATGGGAAGGAACCAAAACCCCCCGTTAACATGTGAGTCAGCAGCGGGTCACGACACGGGAGTCTAATAACCATCTCTCACTCTTCTGAACTACGGTGCCCCTAGCAAAGACTGCATGAGTGTGTGCGAGCTCTGGGCAATCTGTGCGTGAAAAGGTCTGGACTGCGCTAAACGAGTTGCAACTGGTCGTAATTTTCACTGTAACGTCAGTTCATTATCTTAATATTTCAACGGTAACAGTTTCCATATGAGAAGCAGCATTTTTTTTGGGGGGGGGGGGGGGGTACATTTGGATTTCTCACACAGTCTTTCTCACACAGTCTTTAATCTTTAACCAAATCTGGCACGTCCTTTTGTCCAGTTTAAGTAAAAAGCTACATTTAGTCATTCTGTATTAGCACAAACTGATCATTTCCATTTGTATACTGGTGAACAGGTCCCTGTGTTTAATTGTTTTACTACATGATGTATAAAATGCATCATATGGTTTTTATAGGTTATCTAAAATATCAATAAGCTCGATTTTTACATTTTGTGGAAAAAGAGAGTTGTGATTGGCCATGCCATATTGTGTCTGGTTGCCAGTGTGTTGCAAATGTGTTCTAAACACCTTTTTTGTGTGTGTGTGTGATCTGGTGTTTTGAGTGGTTGCTAGGTGTTTTCTTACCAGCGCATGCACCCACAATGGTGACCAGACATCTTGATAAAATCATGATGACCTCTGTTTTACTTGTTGCACTCAGGACAACATTTTTCTGGATAATTAGTCCTAGCTGTGCTTTGATTGCTATAAATAAACATTTTAAATTGACATCACTGTGATTCATGCTTTTTCTTCCCTCATAAGAAACCAGCAGCAGTGTGATGTTTAAGTAACAATAGTTGTTGGGTTTGGTAGTTCTTTGATCCATTAACAGCAGTACTACAAAAAGACCAAGAGTAAACTGAAAACAGCCAGTGTGCCCCGGCATAATGATGGAACTAAGTTAGATACAGGGTCTTTTATTATTGCTCACAATCTGACAAAGTAATTTATATGATCTAATAGCCTAAATACAAACCTACTCAATTCTGGAAATCTGACACACCATTTTTATTGCCAGGCATCTTAAAGGAAAAAAAAGAGGAAACTTATTCTGCCTTAAGAGCAGATAAACTTTTGCTTTCTGTTGGGTTTCAGTAGAAAGTTCAGGATTCAGGCTGAAGTTTAGGTGTGACTCATTTTGTGTCCTGAATATTATCCATTTTGTGTTATGAATTACGACAAAAACTCTAAAGTCTAATGCATGGAATGAATGTTTACTCTATTTTCTAAATACATATTATTGATATTTTTGTAAACAATCCATCCAAATGTTTCATTTTTTTCAACAATCAAAAATGACCTAGTAGTTTTTAATTAAAATATCATCACTCAATCTTTCTTATAGTCTGCTTAAAGGTGCTGTATGTAGGATTGAACCTAGTGGTTGAACTAGGTATTGCAGTCCGAATTCAAAATATTGGAGAGGGTTGTTTTCACCTGGTCCCTCCTCCTCAGACTTGACCAATGTTATGAAGCACACACGCAGGTTGCCAGATTGACGACACAAACAGGAACGAGCACACTTCACGATGAATGAAATGGCAACCCGGGGTGCCGAAATACAATTGGGTAAACTGGCAGTGGGTGGAAACGGCAGCACACAAACCAAGACACATTCCGGCCTGGAACACACATGAAATAACTGCTGTGCATTGTTTTTTCAGATAACTTAGTTAACCCGGGGTTAGCATGTTTCTTAAATACTGCAAACACATTATGGTATTTTTATGCTGTTAGAGTTACAATACATACAGCACCTTTAAACCCGCTTATTTATTACAATTTGCTGCAAGCTCTCAATCAGACCTGCCTCCATCTAATCATCAATCGTTGGACGTAGTCCCTGCCCTACATTTTTGATAACCCATTTGACTCTTGAGATTTACATTATAATTTGTACGTTTTGTCGGTACTTGTTACATTACATCCGGTCAAATTTAAACTCGAATGACCCTGTTTTATTGTCCACCAAGCAAGATCAAGTTTGATCTCTTAGTGAAATAATTTTAGAACAGCTGATGTATCATGTCTGTTGCATGACTGATGCAGGATGAGTTTGAAACTTTAGACTAGTTTGTTTAATTCCTTTAACCTTAAACATGAGCGGTACTAATAGTGGTCCTAGAAAGACTGAATGTGAGAGAAAGAGTTAAGAAGGCTCTTTTTTTTCTGCTCTAAAATGTGGGTGGAAGTGTGAGTATGGTTGTGTATGTAGGCCAGTCCTGATGCATTTGCTCTGAGTGAATATCAGATCAGCTCCCTGCAGACTGCTGTCTCTTTTAAACCCTCAGTCGTACAGCACACTGCCTCGCTCAAGATATTAACCAGCACCATGAATGATAGAGAAGGAGAACAAATTGTTGGCCCACAGTTGATTTTCTGCTTGTGTCCTGTGTTGGTTTTGCTGCAGATACTGTGTGGGGTATCGAGTTAAATCCAAAAAGCAATAGCACAAGAATTATAGGCCTGAGGTGGAGAGCACAACTGTCCGAGGGTTTAGCGACAAGTCTGACCTTGGGACATGATGGTGGGGTCTTTTGCATGGATGTTACAGTTAGGGCTGGGCGATATATCTAACGATATGATCATGCGCATCTAGTCAGTAAATCTGGTTCCCTGATTAGCGCTAAATCTCCATTACCTGCTTTCAAATGGACCGGCATTTAATAGACAGAGCCGTAGTTCACTGACAAGCTACGCAATATCACGTTGATTATCGAAGGCGATACATCTGCAATAATGAACGCGATATTGCGTAGCTTGTCCGTGATCTATGGCTCTGTCTATTAAATGTCGCTCCATTTGAAAGCAGGTGATGGCGATTTAGCGCTCATCAGGGAACCAGATTTACTGACAATATCACCCTGAAAATATACATAAAAAAAACCATCTAAACTCAACACAGTATTTCCAATCTCCTTCATACCTCATCTCTCTTTCTCTGCTCTGTCTGTCTTTAGCTGCCCCACCTGCTAGCGGCCTAGTTTAGGTGGTGCTGAATTCTCAGTGTAGGTTGCATGTTTAATTCATCGGGTCTGAGCTTCGCTCAGCTATGAGAGCAAGGCATTATTGGTCTGACCAGCACTCAGCATGCACTTGGCGATAGTAGCACATTTACCACATGGCCTTGACCTGATCTAACTCACCCAGGAGTCCTCATGTGCACGAAATTACAGTTATTCCCATCACCTGGGTCTCATCACAGTTTCATAATGGCAAGTGTGAGCTGAGTTTTGCTCTGGTGTATGAATTCAGTTACGATAATTCCAGCGCAGTCTCATGACCATTCTATTTTAAGTTTTTGGCAAATTGGTGGCTATTTTGAATTTGCACGTTCTCATTTGTACAGTTTCGTACAACCAGTTCATGCCCCAGTTCATTTAGAGGTGGAGTTAGGGATGAAGGTTCATGCCTATTTTTTTATTGAATACAAATCATATGTTTTCATGCAAATCACATTGCACAGTTTTATATTAAATCAAAGCTTCATAAATTATGAGGAAAGCTTATATAATCTTAAGAATGTTAGAATAATTTTAAGACTTGGTGAATTTGTTGTGAATTTAAATTCATTGTATTTATTCATGGTTTTCTGCACTGTAAAAAAAATAATTTTTCAAAGTTTTAAATAAAGATTACTGGAGTACATTTTACACGATAATGCTATTTTTAAGTTTTTCTTCTTTAAAATTTCATTTTTCATTGAACTAGTTACTTGCAGGTTTTTTTAATTGTTTATGAAGTTTACTAGAAATTTTTGAGTGAAATTGTTTGTATACCATTTTTTTTTCAGTGTACCCTCATGTTCCCCTGAGAGTTAGGTTTAGCAGTGCACCTTCATGGTGACATTTACCCACAAATCATATGTTCTCATTCAAGTCAGAAAATTCAGAAATC
This sequence comes from Cyprinus carpio, assembly GCF_018340385.1. Lineage (NCBI taxonomy): Eukaryota > Metazoa > Chordata > Actinopteri > Cypriniformes > Cyprinidae > Cyprinus > Cyprinus carpio. The sequence goes on from NC_056575.1 coordinate 13,605,457, forward strand.
TCTTCAGAATCAATACTATCAACCACACACAAAAAAATAAAATTCAGAAATCTCTTCAGAAGTCATACTATCAATCATACACAGTGATTAATATATCAATGATAAACAAAATCAATAAAAAATCATAAAAAACCACCAAATATCACAATATAAAAGAATTCTAATAATATAATGATGGAAAATGTGTATGTGATTACTATAGTGATTGGTCAGGCTGATTAAGTGTTTGATATTTGGCAAACTATATCTGCTGTAAGAATTAAGTGTTACCTTACCAATGGAAAATTCACAATTTAATTGTATTTTAAAGACTAAATATTGACTATATTGTGTAAAGTAAGCCTTTGTTTATGCACATCTCATTTGCCTTTATGAAGTTGTATTCTGTATATATGGGCATTATGTCTCGCATCAGCCACAGCCATGGAACATATATCAGTTGACTAAATTACAGCCCTTCATGTGTTGCAGTTTTCATGCCGTATATCAAGAAATTGCTGTTGACTCAAGACCCCAGAACACATTTTCAATAATCAGACCACCCGATTAACATAATTAATGATGCATACACTTGAATTTTAATTGCACTTTGGTAGTGCATTGTTTTCTTGTTTGGGGATATTGAATGAAGGAGTGATGGATGTGTGTATTTGTAGGGGGAATGAAGTGGGTTTCCCTCTCAAGATGGCAGGGGCATATTACATAGAGTGATTTATGTACCACATCAGTCATGCCAGCATAACAAACCCTCCCAAAAAAATGCCACAAAAACATCCCCATCAAAAATCACTCAACAAAACCCAGACCCACAAAATCCCAGAAAAACAAGCAAAAAGTCTTTGAAGAACGCCAGACAAAACACATTCAGAGGTCTACAACTTTCAAAGAAACTATTTGAGATGTTTAATATAATTTAAATTAAATATGTACAGATTCATGCTTCTTCTTTTTTTTTTTTTTATTACAAATCTTATATTTTCCTACAAAATTACATTGAATGAATTAGTGACAATTACAAATTGTGACATTTAAAAAAAAAAAAAAAAAAAAAAAAACCTTGTTTTGTAAAGTTTGACAGTTCATAAGTACTTTGGTTGAATGGTGAGTTGCATGAATTTATACAGTCTCATTTGTACATTATTTTGTATGATGTGCCCATGTCCCATTTTGATGTTATGCCATCAGATTCATATTTTATTTAATTTAATTTACTCCATACAGCATCATTTCTAAACGCCGGCTCTCTCTGCATCCTTGAGACAAACGTTTGTTCGAGTGACTCAAGGTTTTTCTGCCCTCTACCTGCTGTCTGTCTCCCCCTGCCTGTCCTCTACCAGCTGTCTGTCCCTTTCTCTCCCTGTCTGTTATCCACCCTCTCTTTGTCCATCTCTGTCTTGACAGCATGTTGAGTTTCTCCTCTAGGCTCATTTCATTTAGACTAACGTCAGATCTCTCATTCATCCTCTCTTTCTCTTTCTCACACACACTCACTCTCTCTGACACTCACAAACTCCCTCACACACTTGCTCACAGTCACACACGCGGACACTCATGCAGGAGATGAGTAGATAGGTGTTGAAATATTGGCGCCATCTAGCAGTTGTGCCCCAGCAAGTCATCGTCACCATGGCAACTGAGAGAATTCCAATCTGTTGAAAGCCTAAAAACCAAACCTTTGCAAGAAATGGTGGATTTATTTGAAACCATGTTTAAAAACAGTAGTTAACATAAATGAGACAATAATTGCTTTTGTTAGTACTGGATGTAGTCTGTAGCTTTTGCTGCCCAGCGAGGGCGTCAAACTTGCCCTTCACACATGTTCCTGTCCTCCCTCAGATGAAACTGTGCGGATGAAAGACCTGCTTAAAAATAAATAAATAATATGGCTCTGTAGCCATCTAGCTATATAAATGACAAATGTAATGGCTGACATGACAACATAATTAACTAATGTTTATATTAAATAAGTCTTAAATATTTATATAATTAGGTGATATTTAAGTTATATTTACTTTTTTTTTTTTTTTTGCTGCTGTACCTTTAAGACCTCCATGTATTGTAAATGACCTCTGTTATGATTGGCTAACCTCTTTACATGTGAAAAGAGTAACATTTACTAACCAGCTGTGAATTTGCTGTTGGGTCTAATATAGTTTCTGCTGCCTCATCATTCAATAACTATTTCTTTGCAAAGCTGCATTACACTGCGATCAATAAAATGAATGTATTTCACTGTTAAGCCGAAATAAAAAAATTAGGAACTCCTGATAAAAATAAAAGTCACTTGTTTCTAATGCTGGGATCGTTCAGAAGGATATGCAGAGACGCAGGTGCTTCTTTTATTTCAGAAGATCAAGGAAAATATGGTCTTTCATGATATGACCTTTAAAGCAGAGGTACCTTTGGTCAGGGATGAAGCTTTTTCTGACTTCCCTGACACTTTGATTTACCTGATGTACAGATTTCCCCATTTTGCCAGCATAATTTGTGCATGAAAGTCTCCCCATGAAGAAGAATAATTGATTTATTGCCTCAAATAAAACTATAAGGCAGTTTCTGATAAACAGGTTACAAAACAACTTTACAATATATATATATATATTTAAATATGCAAAATAAATATATTCAAATGTATGTATTTTTAGAAGCCTAGAATATGGCAACTCCACAGTGTAGTGACTACTGCCTTCTAACCATATCTGCCATTTCTTTTTTTTTTTTTTTCTTTTTTTTTTATCAGATCGTTCATTAAATACCATTTTCATCATTATAAAAGTGCAGGCACATTCCTTAAATTTGTGGGCAAATATTTCAATAGGAAATATTTTTATTTCAATAGGAATCAGTGCAAAGAAGAGTTTCGCCTGATGGGCTTTCATTGGCAAAGGAATTAATTTATGAGAAATTTGTGTTGGGTTCAAGTTATTATAGGTTTGACTATGAAGTGGTAAAATACCCTTCTTACTGTTGCCTTGTGATATGCATGCATTTCATTTTGAAAGACGTTATTCGCTAGTTGTTAGGTTATAAAATCATGTGCTTCAAGAAGGTGTTGTGTTGTGGGTGCTTTGGTGAGAGCCAAATCTGTGTTTTCACACATTGTGTAATCAGACAGTCTATTTTAACTGACTCCCTTTGAATCCTTAGTGCACTTAACTTATAACCAAATATTTTTTCTTGATATAACATATTATTAATTTACTGTTATAACAGCTTAGGTTATGAGAGTGTTTTGTTGTGCACATGCTTTGTTCATCAGACACATGAGGGATGTGACCATAGTCCTCAAAACTTGTTTCTATTTATTAAACTTGATAAAGTGAAACTGCTCACAGAGGGACAGCAAGAATAATTGTTATACCTTTTGGTTTTTGCTCATTTTGTTATAAAATGTTCAGCCTGAAGCACTGATATTTCATCTCGGACATCTTTTACATGTTAGCATTACCCATGTAAATTAAATTTATAACACAGACCTAATCGAGTCAGATACAATTAAACTAGATGTTCATGAAGCCTGGTGTTACATTCATTATGTGTACATTTAACTTAAAAACCCCTACTAAGATCTACTAATTAAATGCATAATGAAGTTGAGTGATCGTTGTCATTCACACTTTGTGAAATGTTTATTCAGCACCAACTCAGCATATTAGAATGATTTCTGAAGTATTATGGGACACTGAAAATTCAGCTTTGCATCAGAGGAATAGATTACATTTTCAAATAAATGAAAATTGAAAACACTTACTTTAAATTGTAATACTTCACAATATTACAGTTTTGATCAAATACATTCAGCCTTGTTAAGCATAAGAGACTTATCTTACTGACACCAAATCTTTGTGTGGTGGCGCATTTGAAAACTTATGGCAAATGTATACTGTATATTTTGTTGTGTAATAGAAAACAACAGAAAACTACACAAAAACATGAATATTTTACTCTCAATTCCAGGTTGAAAAGGTCACATGACTGAAACAGATGAATACAGTGTTTTTAAGCCTTATTTGTTTAAGCTTTGAGTTCTGGTGTAATTAGATTAGACTGTAGATTTCCTGTTGAACAGGAAGACAGAAACTCATGATCATCATTCTGTCTCTCTCTCTCTTTCATTTCTCCAAGACAGTTGCTTTTCCATTGTCTTGTTTCTCAGTCAATACTAAACCAGTTAATTAGCTAACAGTTCAATTTTTGATCATTCAGGACTAAATCCGTTGGGCCTTTACCATGTCAGCAAACAGTTCGACCTGAAAATGTCCTCAAAAACAGGCTCAGTGGTCCGTAGTAACACTGACACCTTGTTTACACAGACATTAGAAGGAACAAAATCCTTCAGCCATGTTGCTGCAATCAAGTCTCTCGTGACAACTTATCATGATGGATTGTTTGGGTTTGGGCCCAATTCTGTTCTGGCACAAGGATCACAACTCGCCTCTTTTCCCTGAACCACATTCAATAGCCAAACGTCTGTCTATAGCATTAAACGAATGCGTACGCATGTGTGTTTTGTTTTTAGTGCTGTTCAAAGTCCTTCTTTCACGAGCGTTTAGCACACAGCTGTGGCACAAGAACGGTGTCAGCTGCAGCGTAACCCCGGCTAGCATGCTAACCGCTAACGCTGTGTTGTCTTACTGTACCTCTGCAGCCATCTGCTTCTCATCAGTGCTAATCACCCAAGACTCCCATAATTCCCAGTGACGGCACATAACGACACACGAACACAGGCTGCCGGTGGAAATAATAACACCAGCCATGATGCTTAGCAGCCCAGCAAAGCGAAGACCCATTCAGGCTTCCTCTCTTCCTTTTCTGTTTCTTTCAGTTCACACTCTCTCTCCGCTCTCTCGACCTTCAGACAAATGAATGAAACCGGGGAGAAAACAGGCATGTCATGACTCTGTTATCGGTGTCCATGGCTGATTAATTATGATGCTTGAAATGTGCCCTACAAGTGCACAGCGAGGCAATAAATCTACATGTGGTGAGTGAGATGGTGACTCGGGCCTTGATTAGAGGGTGTTTGCCAGACGTGAGACGCCGACGTTCTTTGGGTCAGAACCATTCCGGCATGGAGTGACTAAAAGTGCTGATATAACACATCTGAGACCTGAGCATTGAAATGAAAAGAGCAGAAAAAGAGACACAGCGGTGCACTTTTAAAGGCCACATCTTCTTTTACACATCTTCCTCCATGCATCTTTCTCTGATTCATCCTGGATCCATATGATGACCAGTTCTTCGTGCACCGTCCTAAAGCTGCTGACTGGACGCCACTGTATTTTCCACAGTGCAGGCACAGATGGACTCTATCTACACAGTTTACTCGTTCCGGCACTCTCTGACAAAAGCAGACACACACCTGCTGTTCCGGCCACATCAGCATGGCACAATGCAGCTTTGCTCCAAGGCATTAGGCCCTGGGGACTCAAACCCATAGCCTTCTGAATATTAGCCCTACAAGCATTTGGCTAATCTGTATCCTGAATTAGCCCTCGGGACTTAAAGGGATAGTTCATTCAAAAGTGAAGATTCTGTCAACATTTGTACATCCTTTTGTAAAACAAGTTTGGAACTCAAAAGATATTTTGATCTCCATGGTACAGTATTTTGTCCAAATTAGTGTTGTTTTGGACCCCACTGGCTTTCATTGTGTGGACAAAAACAGTTGTGACGTTTTTTTTAAATCCTATTTTATAAATAACTATATAAACTAAGGAACATTATATCATATCAAACCTCAGTGGGTTTTTCACCCTTAAAATTGCCAAATTGTGAAATTGTTTATGTAATCTTAGGTAATCAGTAACAGTTTAGAATAGGGAACACATATTCACTGTTAACTAAGAGTTTTCCCTGAACAAACACCAATTGTGCTGCTTATTAATAGTTAGTAAGGAAGTTGTTAAGTTTAGGCGCAGGGTTGTATTAACCATGGCTAGTCGGATTTTAGTATTACATTTGACCACCCTGTGATGGTGTTCTTCTTTGCAGCACATTTTATTAACCTATTGTCCATCCGCAGAAAAACCACCACACAAATAAATAATACATTAGTTAATAATTTTAGTTATGATAACATAATTAGACTAGAAGTAAAACACAGATGAGTGTTTACTGTCACTGTTCAACATTTTAACTGTCGCCTTCAGACACTGAAACTAAACAGAGCATGAATGTTTCTGTACAAAGCACATGAATATTTAATGAGATGAGAGGCGGTTTACGATTGGTTGTCTTTTGCTAAACACCTTGCCATTACTCATCTTTTGCTAAACAACTCTTGCACTATGGTTTAGCACTATATACCTTGCACAAAAGCATAACCCTGGGGAAAAAATGGCCTCAACCCAGCGAAAAAAAAAAAATACTCATCCTCATGTCGTTCCAAACCTGTATGACTTTTTTATATATATATATATGTGTTCCACTAAAGAATACAGTAGTTAATAATTTTAGTCAAAATAACACAATAATAAATAATATAACCCAGAATATCCTGTGTTCCACTAAAGAATACAGTAGTTAATAATTTTAGTTATGATAACATAATTAGACAGCTGAGAACCATGTTCTCTGCAAGGAATCTTTCATTCCTGTTCTTCAGAAGATGGAATTTAAATTTTCAGCCATTTGCAGCAAGTTATGTGTCCTGTCTAAACCATGTAGCAATTCAGCAATAACAAAATGTTCAGATTCAGACATTTGCCTCTCGTAGTGGCCTAAGATTGCATCAAAAGTTACTTAAAGCCTGACTGCTGAGGTCAAAGGTCTGTTTTCACTTGATTTGTTGATGCAAAGAATGGGTCAGTTTTATGTATTTATGTAATTCAGGGTCTTTATTGTACTTTTAAAATGTTATAGTCCATAATAAAACAAATGGATTTCTTTGTAATAAAAATTGATTTGCACAAGCAAGGACGATGCCAAATAACACAGTGTTCTGTCTGCATCTTAAGAACCGTACATGAATCTTTGCTGAATTTTGCTTTATGGCACCAGTATGATTCACTGTCCAAAACCTGTGTGCTTAAGAATAAAGATTTTTGGAAAACACGGTTTATCATGTTAAATGTTCCTTAGACACTTATGCTTTCCAGTATTCAGAATTGAATGGACCCCATGAAATCAAATGGATTAATGCAATTTACTTTCCTGTGCTAATGCATTGCCTATTGAAACAGCATGTTGTGAAAATGCATTTATGTCATAGACCAGCCCTAGCAAAACCTTGATTCTGCTAATTAGTATTGCTAGCTTTTGGAAGGAGAGACATTTTATTGGACAAAGATTTTGTGTATATTTTGCTGATAAGATGTTGTCAATAATATTTTTTACTGTTTTCCTGGAAGAGAAGAACAGTAAATATGAATGTGTGTGTGTGTGTGTGTATGTATATATTTCGGTGAGAAGAAGATTTGAAGCATCTGAAACCTGGCTTATCGTGTAATATAGTTCTCTGTATTTATTCTTGGCGTCTTATTGTGTTTCTGTTTATGCAGCTGCACACATACAGACACGTGCATGACTCTTATCTGATTATAGACGTATGGGCTCTGGGTAGTGGTGGTAATTGGCATGTGGCCGCAATTGTGTGCATGTTAAACCTGTCGTTAGTAGGCAGGAGATTAATTGATTAATTATCTGAATAAATTCTGAGTGGAAATGTATTATCCCAGAGGTCAATTTATGGTGTTGTAATTAGATGCTAATGAAATGCCTGAATCTCCTCAAGGTGCCCTTTAGGTGCGGTGGAAGGTTGGCCCAGAGGAAATGTAGGCGTGTTTTATGTCTGATGAAGTTCGGTTCTTCTGCTGAATCCTGGATTCCTGTTGGATTTGGTGGGGATGTAATTCTTCTTAGAAAATGAATAGGAGGCAGGTTTCCAAAGAGTAAAACCTCATTTTCCTTTCTTTCGGAAATACATTGTCTCTCTTTGCACTCAGTGTGTTGTTTAAATGGTTTTGGATACAGTGTCTTTCATTTTGGAAGCCACAAATGAGGTGCTTTCATTGCTGAAAAGACAAATGTGAGATATGGAAAGAAAGCAAGCATTTGGACTACTGTCAACTCCGTGCTGTCTTCAGTTTAACAGAGACGGAGAACTCTCCAAGACCTGATTGATTTCTATGAACAAGCTGTTAAAAGGGCCATTCTTTGTATGCGGTGCCTTTTGGACCTCATGATATGTTTGGATCAGATTTTGGATGATTATTTGGCTGATTATATATAGCCGAGTTCTGGATTTTATCAGCTAATATTTTTGAAACGAGTGAAAAAAGATTGAGGCTGCACCAAAATGACTTTAAAATGTTACATATAACACATTTGTCAGCTTGCAATAGACTTGCACTGTATATTCTATCCTGTTGCTTAGCAATCAGTGTAAAGGCTAACTTGGCTGTTTATCTGTAGATCAGCAGCTATTATTGAACTTTTATTAAATACCTATAGTCACATATATGAAAGGTTTCAGAATTGTTTTCTCATGAGACTTTTGTCTTATGTGGTTGGAGCATAAGAGTGGAGAATCTGGATATGATGATAAAACATATGATCTCAAATCAAGCGTTCAGATCGAGTGAGACTTGTTTAATTTTCCTTAAAATGTGTCACATCTTGAAATTGATGTCATAGCTGATTAATTTAGTTATTTTTGGGTTAATTGGTTGAAGCTCTCATTACTACAATTACAGAGTAGAAAGCATTACTGGGTACACAGGCAGAAACAGAAGGAAATAAACAGGACAAAATCTGATTTATTTAACAGATCTTATTAAAGAGACTTGATATTGATATTTCATCAAGTTCTGTAGTACCTGGAAACATAAGGGATAACATATCTGATACAAAAGTGATTAAAAGACTTTTATACTATTATTTTAAAATATGATTATATTAATTTACATTTCACTTTATATTAGTGTATATATAATGTAATTAGGAGTACAACAGCTTATCACAGGGGCTGTCCCCTTTAAGTACCAACTTTTTTACCCCTAAAAATGTACCTTAGAGTAGTAATATGTCCCCTTAAAGAGAGAGTTCACCCAAAAATGAAAATATTTCAATCAACCCACCCCAAAACCAAAACATAAAAAAAAAAAAAAACTAAAAAAACAAGAAACTAACAGAAAATGTTTGGTTGCCAACATTCTTCAATATACTGTGTGTGTATATATACATATTGTTTTCTTTTTGCCAATGGCTACCAGAAAAATGTTTTTTTTTTTTTTTTTTTTTTTTTTTTTTTTTTTTTTTTTTTTTTTTTACTCAAAAACACTCAATCCTATTGAAAACAATTTCAGTTTATATTTTGAATAATCACAAAATACAATCAATATCAAAATAAAAAAAAAAAAACAGGATTTAAGGCAATGTCGGCACAGCATTATCTCACCCAAAGCCAGATACTGTGTTGTGAATTTTTATTTTATTTATTTATTTATTTACAGTTTTGACAGTACAGTACAGTCATACCTTGAAGGGAACACTAATATATTTATGCTAACACTAGAATCAATATTTTAACAGTGACACCATAGGACTCTTCTTGATGCGAATATTGATTTAATAAACTATTCAGTCGACCTAATCATTGCTGACTTGTCATGGGTCTAGCAATCCTGTTCAGTCTGTTTAAGTTAGTGAACTTTTTTTGAGTTATAGTGGATCATTGCCATCATATTTGAGCCTAAATACCAAGGCATGTCATAAATATCTGCTTGGCTCATTCTCCTTTAAATCAGAACCAGAATTCTGTCCAGAACTGATGAATAACTCACCCTGAGCCTTGGATGTCTCTGCTCTGATGAGGGTTCCAGTTGCACATTCCAACAGGACACAAACATCAGTTTAACACCTCCGATTAATACAGTTGGCAGTTTGATCACTGAGGAACAGGAAGTGGTTGAGCACTGGGGCTGGGCCACAGCCAGAAGTAATGTATCGGGATTTGTATTCATTACAGATACACTCTGGGCTCTCCTGTCTCGGTGCCAGCATAAGAGAGATGGAGGACCGGCCTGGTTCAGACTCACTATAAGCACAGGGAGCAAGAGAGAGCACACTACAGGAATATGAATAAGAGAGAGAGAGAGAGAGAGAGAGAGGGGTGCAGATTCATTTTCCTATTGGCAACTTCAGCTTTCACTCCATCAGTATACTGCTCACCTTTTGGAGGTGCCAAGCAGCTTTGTGGGTGTAATCTCATGTTAAACCTCTCTGCTTTCTCTCAGAAATGTACTTCTTTATTTTAAGTGTTATCTTCTATCCCTGAATCTCAGCAGTGGTCTTGTAAAATGTGATATGAGACATGTAGGTTTCCGACCTCAGAGCGGTTGATGTCTCAGGCAGATGGTGCTGAGGGTCTTTGGGCCCCCTTACTTGCTAACACACTGGTCCTGGTTGTAAAATCATTCTAATGATGTAAATGTCTTTCCCAGCAAACCATTGGCTTTTCCTGAATATTCAACAGTTGCTGTTCATTTTCACTTTTTTTAAGTCAAAAAAAAAAAAAACCTTTTTTAACAAAACTTTGTCTTATTGTGCATGATTCAATATTTAAGATGACTAAAAAAAAACTGACTGAAAAGCCATTTCCAAAGCCAAAGGGGTCAAAAACAAACAAAATTAAGCATGCATAGATGAATTGTTTATAATAAGATCATTAAGAAGCATTTAGAAAGGGTGAATTTCCATTTCTCATCGACTTTAAGGTTTTATTTTATGCTAAATGTTTAGTTTGCTTCAGTAATAGATAACATTAGTTAAATTTGCTGTAGTTGCTGTTTAATGCTGCATTTAAAACAGCAGCATGTGTAAAGTAGCATTTGCATCAAACACACAGGACTCTGGGCTCTAGCCTGACCTGACTTTGCTTTGCTTTTCCTGTCATTGTACCCTTAAGCAGCCCTTAGGCTCTCATCTAATGTCCTAGCTCAGAGGAATGAGGTAAGACTCTTCAGGGTCAAGAAAGAAGTCATTTCAGGCCTGGCAGAGGTGAAAAATGATCAAGCTCACACTCATTTTTTTTTTTCTGTTGTGCTTTCCTTTCACTGTTGCTTTTGACTCTGTGCCTGTCTGCGGTTTGTGTGCGAAACAGATGTCGATGAATGTGAGTCTGGCAGTCAGTTTTTATTTTATAGATGAACCTTCCTCTAAGTAGTTTTTCAAAGAACCATCTGACACTTTCTGTGAAATAAATCCTGGAAGAACCATTTCCGAGGGTTATATCAGAGGAAAGACGGCCGTAGTTTCCCCACAAAGGCTTGGATCACCCGTTTTTATGATCAGAAATGACTAGGAGTTTTTTCCACAACCTCATTTCTCCCCCACCAGCCCACCCTTTCTCATGTGACATTTCACCTTTCCCTTCTAACACACACACTCACACTCTCACACACACACACACACACACACACACACACACACACACACACACACACACACACAGGTGTGCAGAAGGGTCATTGTGGTCCCAAACCTTCCTCTTCGTCTTCTAGGACCCCAAAATAACTCTGCTGTTCTAATTAACGTAATTAATTTCACTTATAGCAGTTAATTATTTCAGATTGGGTGAAGAACAGAGCACTGGAATGAAGTGAGGGAAAGAGAGAAGGTGGTGGTCTCAGGAGTCTGTCTAATCTTGGTTTAGGGCAGTGGAGGAAGATTAGAGCTACTCATGCACTCCTGAAGAAAAGACGTGAACCCAATTACATCTTCTCTTTTTTTTCTGCTTCTCTCCCTATTTTAGCCCTCCAGAGTGCTGCCGTGAGCGCCTGTGTGTGATGATGACTGTTAAACTGGCTAATAACATCTCAGAACTGAAAAGAGTTCTGAACTCAACCCAGTTCTTGTTACAGTCATGTTACAGGTGGCCGAATGTGCATACTTCCCTTCTACACAGTTTGCAAGCAGCAGTATGTGAGTAGGATGTTGTATATTCAGTATGATCATGAAATGGTAAGCAAACAATAGGCGGACAATACCACAAAGCCTCACATGAGATTCAGAAGTGTACCAGCATTCGATACTTTGCTTTCCCATGAGGCCACAGGTGCTGGGGAGCCATCACATTTGAAAGGTTGATGGAGAACTGTGAGCTGGAAAGTTGTTGTCAAGTATAAAGGCCCGTTCACACCAAAAATGATAACTTGGTGATAACCATATTAGCGTCTGCAACGATGCAGGGTATTGTTCTGTTTATTATAAATTTGCGTTGCACTTACGTCGTCACATGCTTTGAATGCTTGAACGAACAATCAATGTTTTTATCATTCATCAGCTAAAAAACAACTTCTAAAAGCGATTCCAACAAAAAAATTGCTTTGTGCATTACTTGTGCTATTGAGTTCTCATGGAATTAGAATGACTATTAAAATCTTATAGTTACTGATACTCTTAAGACCCTTTCACACTGCACGTTGGACCAAATTGCCGGAACATTGCCGGGTCGCATTCTGTGTGAACGCAAACACGTCCCGGGATTGATCCCGTGTTGGGGACCTAGTAACATTGCCGGGTTCAGTCCCGTAATGAGCACTGTATGAACAAAAGCCAGATCTAATGCCGTGTCGTAGTGATGACGCGCGTTATCGCGTGACTCTTTTAGCGTGTTTTGAAGGCAGATCAACGTTCGCGACGAGATATATATGTGCAAACTGTAACGAAGCAGAGATCAGTTAGTTCCTCACTTTCCGCGATGAAGCTGAGATCGTTCGACAACTTCAGTGAAAGTTAACGTGCCTAGCCTTTTCAACTCGTACATTACACGTCACCCCCTGATATCACGTGTCTTCACGGGACCTTTACGGGTTGTGTGTGAACGCACACACATATTCCGGGTAATCACTGGCAGTGTGAAAGGAGCAAAATCTAGCGACCCGGGAACAATTGCCGGGACACATTACCCATGTATTTTCCGGAATCGCAGTGTGAAAGGGGCTTTAGTGTCCTTGGTATGAACAGGTCTTAAGTGCGAGAACTACCAAAAACATTGTTCCTTGTGGTTAAATTGTGCTCGTTTATCCGCAATCAAGTACAGCACTCACCTGTATATTTACAGTATTTCTTCATCAATGAACTTTCTGCCTTTACTCGCAAGTTAAGTGAGACTGAACTTCTGTGAAGTATGTGAATCTGGACACTCTATTCACATTCACAACTGTTTTACACACTCTCCAATGTATCCTGTTCATGCTACAGTAGACAAAAGCAGGATTGAGTAATGTCCATTAGATGAGGTAACCAAAGTCATTTCTCCTCTGTAACTTGCAAGTAATGCCTGTAACCTTCCGGTTGTTAAGACTGACGCCACATGTGATTTATTAGCCTTTTCCGTGTCCAAACGCTCCATCAGATCCCACAAGAAAAAAACAATGGTGGAACCTTTGAACCTTTCACAATCACTTCCTTCTGTACCACTGAGAGTTAAAAAGATCTAAACCAGGGGTTCTTACCTTTGGCCCTCAAGGTCCACAAAGTTTAACTTTCGAGTAAACCTGAAGACTTAGATTAGCTTGCTCAGGTGGGCTTGATTATGATTGGTGCTAAACTCTGCAGGAAGTCTAAACTCTGCTCCTAAATGCTTTGTTTTTCATTTGTTTAAGAATTATTACCTTTTCAACTGTTGCCCTTTCCTATTCTCTTTCTCATTGCAAGGAAAGCAGTAGAATGTAATTTGACTCCGGAACGGTAATTTTGGAAAATTAATGTGAAGTTGATAGTGACTTACATATATGTGCTGTGTAGTATTGATTCTTTAAAGATTTGATTGTTACACTAAACTGCATTTAAGAGGTTCGTCGATTTTGAATCACAGTTTCACCTGGAACTTTCAAGGGCAACAAAAGGCATGTGAATTCACCCAATCCGAACTTTGCTTTTGAAAATTAAGTAAAAAAATTCACAGGTATTGCTACCTTCACAGGTCACCTCTTGCCCTTCTGAATACAGAGGAGAAGAGGGGAAAGATGTTTAGAAAAAGACAGGAAGAGGCAGGGTGCATGAGCTGGACGGAACAGATAAAGAGGAGAGAGATGGAGTGATATTGGCATTGGAGGAAGACGAGAAGAGCGAGATAGAGAGAGAGAGCAAAAGAGATGGTCTGATGAGATATATATTATTCAGTAAGTTATACATTATTGAAGAGAGTTCATATTTAGCTGTTACACACACAGGCATAAATTAAGAGAAAAAGGGAGAAAGCACAGACGGAACAAGAGAGATGAAGACGAGATGAAGCCGCTCTAAATGTGTGTATGTGTGTGAGGGTTTAGGAGAGAAACGCGGCTGTAAGGATCAGCATTAATGCTCCAAGTTAAACGCAGCATTAATCTGGACCAGCGGGGTTTGCGCTTCGAGGCTCTTTTCGTGACGGAGATTACCGAATCCTCTGGGCCAAATTCCAGTTCAGAATTCCAGGACTCTCATTCATGTCTTGACTTTCATTCTAAAAGCATCGAATTCCATGAAAACCAGCTGCACTTTGGTTGTATATAAACAGGCCAGACTGCATCACAATGGAACATTTTATTCAGCGTATGAAGGCCTCATGACGGCATACCTATATGTGTCCAGGATATATGAAGCAGTTGCTGAGACGTCTGTGAATGCAGATCTGTGGTTTGGGATGGAATCAAGTTCATTTCAGGATCAAGTGCCAATTTTCCAGTCTTCATTCCAGTTTTTGGGTCTTATGTATTGTGAAAGCAGTAGTTTATAATACAAAATGACAGTAGCTATGTTTCTAAAGTTGCGAATTTACCTTTGCCTCTGGCTCTTTTTTCTTACATAATAAATTATGAAACTAATGCTGTCATGTTATTTTGCTCTCGGATGTCTGATGTTTGGGAATGCAGTTGTGTGAGACTGTTATGAGAGGTGATTACCAAATAACTTTGGCTTTGGACTTTGGAAAATTATTAAAATAACGTTTGACATGGTGTGTGATGATATTGGGGCACTGGTTAGTGCAGTTATCTAATCACATGATCTGGTGAGGCAAAGTCACGTCACTTTTTTTTTGATGCACATTGAGAAGTTTCCATTCTATGCACGTGTTCTTATCAGATAAAAAAAAAAATATCTGACTCAGTTTGGTGCACAAATTGTTTTTGTGCATATTTTTAGACTTGTTGACTTGATGATGTGAGTTGTGTTTTTACTTTTCTAAGCAGTTAGACTTCTGATTTTTACCTGGTGAAGGATAAAACGGTCAAATAAATAAATAAAAATATCCCATTGATTTACAATGAATTGGACACTGAACAATATTGCTTTCTTTTATTGTTGTAACTCCAGAAATCTGTTTAGCAACACAATGCAAATATCAAAATCATGATGGGTTTGTTGATTTTGACCCATTGTGAAGGTTATTGTTCTGTATGAAAGTGTGTTTTAAATTTCATGGTAGATGTGTTTGAATCTAAGCTACAACCTCAATGCCATCTTTCTGGAATCCCTCACTCTCTGGCACCTACTCGTGTGTGTGTGTGTGTGTGTGTGTGTGTGTGTGTGTGTGTGTGTGTGTGTGTGTGTTGATGACCAATATTAAACAGACATGCTTTGAACTCCATAGTGACTGATGTCTGTTTCTTAAAATAACTCTGACCTTATCTCCTGGTCCTGTAGTCTATATGTTTGTGAGCAGGACATCAGGAACGGATGAAAAGAATAAAAAAAACATAACACCAAGAAAGAAAGAGAGAGGGAAGGAGGAGTTATATGTTTGCTTGTATAAACCTCACTCATTGTAGTGCAAATACCTTGTTTAACCTCATCTCAGTAAACCCACTGTGAGAAATGGAACTACTAAATGAATATAATACAAGTTATAGGATACTTGTTGCTTTTTTTAGTGAAAGCCTTGAGTAGTACTGCCTACAACATGACCTAGACACAGCACAACTGGGTTCCAGCAATGAATAATCGCAGAAAGGCTACAACAAAACACAATCACAGCTGATCAGAACATGTTTCATGTCTAATAGATAATGTGGAGCAGCGTGATTAGGACACAGTGTTGTCTATATAGATCTGTGTGGGTCTTTAAAGGGATAGTTCACCCAAAAATGAAAATTTGATGTTCATCTGCTTACTCCCAGGGCATCCAAGATGTAGGTGACTTTGTTTCTTCAGTAGAACACAAACCAAGATTTTTAACTCAAACCATTGCAGTCTATCACTCTTATAATTTAAGTGGATGGGAATCATGGCTAAAACATACAATAAATCTGAAAAAAACATACACAAACAAAACCAAATTAAACCCTGTGGCTCGTGATGATACATTGATGTATAAAGACACAAAATGATCGGTCTGTGCAAGAAACTGAACCGTATTTATACCGTTTTTTTACCTCTGATTCACGCAATGTCCAAACTGTTAGAACTCTCTTTAGCGCATTCTCAGCAGCAGGCGCGTGAGGCGTCTTCTTCTTCTTGCTTTTATGGCGGATCCCAGACTTATAAGTGCATTACCGCCACCTATCTGTCAAGTGGACCATTGACACTCCTAATTGAGATTGTAGATAGAGTGTCAGTGGTCCATTTAATAATTTCATATTTTTGGGTGAACTATCCCTTTAAGTACTGTTGGTGCAGCATACATGAGAGGCTTGTGTTAAAACAGTCCAGCTGATTAGAGGCCTATTTATTAGCTGGAACCTAGAACTTAGAAACACACACATTATTTTCTGTAGCTTGTCGATAAAATAGCAGAATCACGAGATGGCGGCATTTTACTAAAAAAATAAAATAAAATTCATAAGTCTTTATTGTTGAATTTTTTTTATGAATCACATTTTTTTTCTACGCCTATTCTATTCTATTCCTCAATAATAATAATAATATTTATGTGTTTATCTGTTTATTGTAATTCTTTTATGACATCACTGTCTGTTGATTCACAGAGGCTGAATAGCTTTGTTGTTGCTGTGCACCATGTGTGTATTTCAGAAATGTGAGCGTGTGAATATATGTCTCAGGTGTGCATGTGTATGCGTCTCAGGTTTGTGACTGTGTGGGTCTGAATGGCTCACGTGTGTGTGTGTGTGTGTGTGTGTGTGTGTGTGTGTGTGTTAATGCTGAATGACGGCTAATGCATGTAAACATTATGTTGGTGTTGGTGCCCTGCTTTATTAAGGTTTTGGTCATGTTTAGGGGTGCGTGTGTGTGCTATGGCTGAGGGACCAGTGAAGCGTGACTGAGCAGCTTGATCTGATTGGCTGGCTTTGATAACAGTGATGTAATTGAACAGATGGTAATGGATGACACCTTCAGTGTGCCCCGCCCACTCACGCCACACACACGGTATTCTAATACAAGCAGTGCCTAAGTGTTGTGTTTTGCCTGTATCTTTCTCTAGCAAACACTCACTGTCTTACTCTTTGATCTGTCTGTCTGTGTGTGATAGAGAAGGACAGAAAACCGAGGTGGCCAAAGACCAGTGTGTATCTCACCATTATTATCCTGTCACTGGTCAATTTTCTTCTCCAGTAGTTGGGTCTTTTCTCACTGACTTATTTATTTTAGCTTTATGGCTTCAGAGCATCGTCAACATGACTCCATTTCCCACAATTCCCTGCTAAGTTATGTACAGCGATTATTTCGTGCTTTACAGCTCACTGCTGCATGTGTGACATCATCGAGTGATGACTCAGTGCCACATTAACCCAGCACTTATAAAGTCAAAATGAAACTTTTATGATGCCCAGCTCAACTTCACTATAAAGGGCTTTTACATTAAAATTATTTATATTTTTCCACATATTAATACGTCCATTAACCTCACTGTTGGTTTCTCAACTGGCACAGGACCTGCACAGAAGTACTTGACCTCCATTCTTTTTTTTTTTTCTCTCGAGTCAATCGCCAGAACCATAAATGTCATGTGACTAATCATTCTGGAGCCGTAGGGAAATTACATATCCTTCACTATAGCGATTATCTTGAGGTGTGGCGTCAAAGGCAGCAGACAAGGGAAAATGAATCCATTTCACACGTTAAAGAGCCATCCAAAAGATGAAATACATCTAACAGCTTAATTTTTCATAGAATTTTTTTTTTTCTTTTTGCCTAATTTAATTTTTTCACAATATATGGCAACCAGTGTTAATGTTAACTACACTGAAAACCATAAAAAAATTTATGATGACGTTAGTTGAAATGGATTTAAAATATCAATGATTGATAATGACTGATATAATGATCAATTTATTTAATGAAAAACTTTTAAACTTTTAAAAATTCTTTAAAAATGAATATTAGAAATGTTGCCTAATAAAACAACAAAAATAAAATAAATAGAAATCTAACAATAAAATTGAGAAAAGCATATAACAAAATTGCTAAAATCTAAACTAAAGAAACTAAAACTGTACAACAATTAGTACAACAATTCTTAAAACTAAAACTGTACAACAATTAGTACAACAATTCTTCATTAAAAATATGAATTAATACTATAATAATATATAAATAATATTAAGTAACGCTAATGACATCTGAATGGCTGTCAATGGAGAAAGATGCTTTTGCCCCAGAATGTTGTAGTTTACCAGCATTACGTGTCACTTCCTTTCTCTGTTTTCTGCTATGCTTTTAAACAGCCCTTCACAAATATACATATCAGTGTTTAGAGTGTAGCATGTCTCAGCTGAATGAAGGAAATATAGTTCAACAAGATGTGATGCAAGATCTGTTGATGCCGCCACATACAGGTCTGTCGCTCTCTCTGTCACTTCTTCTATCCCGCTCTTGCTTTCTGTTACCTCCTCATCACTTTCTCCCTATGAATCTGGGTTATTCTGGTCTTGTATCTCTGCAGATGAATTTTAAAAGGATGTTATTAATACTCTTGCGTGTGTGTGCGTGTCAGTGTTCTAGGGTCCACAGGGTCCTGTGTCTCTTCCTGTGTTTGGATCTTTCGGCAAGTAATGTTGTTCTAGCTTTTAAGGCTTAACTCCTGCCACACCATTAAAATATTTTCTTTATTTCTCTAATATTTGGATAAGTAATCATTGTTATGATTATTGGTCTTTAAATAGATTTTAAAAATGCTTGCAGAGGCCAAGGGGTCCGATTTTGCTGGTTAGCATGGTCCACTTTCCATCTTTCTCTTGTGGATGTTCAAAAGTAGCTGTGTATGCCAACAAATATATATTTTTGCAAGCAAGAAATAATCATAAAATAGTCATAAAATAGGTCTGGATACATCATGGCTGCATTTGAAATCACATACTTCCTGCGTCGGTGCTTTTTATTAAGTAATTTTTTTGCAAATGTTATAAAGTTATGTTCTATATACGTAGTATGAAAGTGTGTAGTATGAATGAAACCAGGTTGTACTACATTTTTGTCATGTTGTCATACTGTTTTTTCCAAACCATTTTTTAGGGAAGTGTGTATTTTTAGAAATGGTCAGTGTGAAACTGCAGACTACTCTAAAACACACCCCAAACAATGCCACAGTCTTAACCACACCCCCTAACAATGCCGCACCCTTGACCACACCCCCTAACAATCCAACACCCTTAACCACAACCCCTAACAATGCCGCACCCTTAACCACACCCCCAACAATGCTGCACCCTTAACCACACCCCCTAACAACCCTACACCCTTAACCACACCCCCCTAACAACCCTACACCCTTAACCACACCCCCTAACAACCCTACACCCTTAACCACACCCCCTAACAACCCTACACCCTTAACCACAAACCACAACACAACAACAATGCCGCACCCTTAACCACACCCCCCTAACAATGCCGCACCCTTAACCAACCCAGTAAAGCTTGTTTACTGTAGTTGCAATGTTATATTGATATATATTGCATATATTCCATCTAATCCACTTCATCTGTGGTAAAGTATGCAAACACTGCACAAGCATCACTATAGAAAGCAGAAAGTGTCCGACTTCATGTCTCTATAAGTGGCAAATCTCGTTGATCAGTTAAATCCGGCCGCAGTCAAAGTCAAACACCCAATATCACACTCTGAACCACGCCTCCAAACAATATCACTCCCTCTTTTACAGTGTTTAACAGGTGTCTTTATCCTAGTGTTGTGACAAAATGGCCTGGCTGCAGAAGAAACCAGAGCAGAATGAACTAGTAGAAATCAGAGCAGTAATGTTTTATTCTCTTGTACGCTTGTGGTCAAATTATCCACTGCTGGGTCCAGCAGTGAAAATACTCTTAATGCACAGCTCAGAGAGAGAGAGTGAACGGCTGTATGTGTTTTTGTGTGGTGAGATGAATATATGAATGGTGATGCTGACTCATAAAACAGTATGTGAGAGAGTGTGTGACTGTGGTGTTAAAATACACTCATCCATGCAGTACATTAGATTAACACATGCTGAGGTATGTGTCTGTTTGCTTAGCTGCTGGAGTGAAAATGGTGACATATGGACAAAAACACCATATTTTGGAACCAAACTATAGTTATCCTCTGCCCAATCTCCTTTAGCCCCTCCTCAAAATATATTAGCCCCTCCCCTAGCTCATATAGTCCCTCCCTATTAGTTTCAGCCTGTTTCTTGCTCATCCAGTACTAATAGCTACTTACAAGTGCTGTAAGGTCATTTGAGAGTGGCTGATGACAATAAATGTTTGTCTGTTTATAGTGAAAGAGGCATTTCTTTCTTTTTAAAAAAAAAGTTTTTAATTCTCATTTTTACAGTCATCCATTTGTTCATACTACTGTGAGTGTTTTATATACACACACACTTTCCTACATACACGAACCAACCAGCTAAAAAAAAAAAAAAATGAACCTCCCTCAAATAAAGTTCCAAAGCGTGACCCTCTATTCAAAAGCTCTAAGAGAAGCCCATTGCAGGTTTCAGATCAGAGGGAAGGGGGTCCCCTGGTGTCTGATGCAGTTGCAGAATGTGATTGAATCTTAGTTCATCCATCAGCAATATGGATTCCAAAGCAACCAACTCTAGTGGCTGTCAGAGCTGATGGCTCAAACTTTAGAAAGTTTTCAGTGAGGTGCAGATTTGATCTGTGTGAATGAATGTGGGATTTGAAATTTGGTGATTTTCCTTGACACCTAGTCTTTGCTTTGTGAATTCAAGTTTAAAAGAATGTGTGTGTGTGGCTCTTTTTGTTTGTTTCTGCTTTCATGCATGTTCGTTTGTGCCTAAAAATAAGAAACTCATTTATCTTCCATTTCGAAAAAAAAGAGTGTCCGAGTATCTTTCGAGAGTGAATCCAAAGTAGGTACTTCAGGATGAGTAACTGAGATTCTTCCTTTTAAAAGTCCTTTATCCAGAGCATGGCTTTACTATGGTAATTAGAAATGGTGCTTTAGGAGAGTCTGTATGTCATTGAGAAAAGCCCACTTTGACTTCCTGTAATTTAACAGGAGTGAGATAACACAGAACAACTCTCCAGTTCTCCTCTTACTCTCAAACATACTTTACTGAATCCTAATGACCAAAACCCAGCACTTTCTCCTATAAAGACTTCTAAAGTATGTGATTTCTGCACCACTAGCATTGCAGCATAACTCTACAAAAAACTACATGTTAAACTGGGATAGGAGAAAATATTTTAGCGTAGACAAACTCACTGATGTCATTATTACTTGACATTTAAAACTAATCCAGACTTTGGCTTATTCACCAGACTTAACCATATACAATGAAACAGAAGAACGGTTAGAAGAGATTAAAAATGAGGGTACAGGATAGGCGAAACTTTCAGTTCTGTGGTTTACTACTGTGATCTCACTCTGTCTCTCATTCCTGACACACATACACACACACACACTTCAGTAGGACGGTTGAAGGTGGTTCTCTTTGGATTTTACGCTTTTGGACTGCAGATGGAGATGAGACACAGTCCTGCAGGGCTTCCATGTTTGATGTTTAGTGTGATATAATACGAATACTCTGTTGCAGTTGGCCAGTATGGTTATATTGGAATGCCTCAAAACAAGACAGTTAATATAAAAGAACACTGATTGGCTTTTCACACTTGAAATTGTTTACCCAGGAGTTATTACAAATAAATACCAGGGGTGTTTAATCTTGGGTTGCCAGGCTTTGAGATTTCACACTGTACATTTTTAAACCCATTTGTGTATGGATTTGATGGTCTTATTTGCATTTTTACAAGCTTAATAACATTGACTAGACAAGTACAACATGTGACAAGCTCACAAACTGTTTTAATAACCGCTTGTCCATCTGGCTGTGAGCTTTGTTGTCCCTGTGGACTTCTATAAAATAAACTCTATTAAATGACTGAAAATCTGGGGCTTGGACAGGGGTAAAACAGTAAAAATCTTTTATTTTTTGGTTTTTCAAATCTACCCTAAAAGGCATTAGAAAAGTTGCCAAGTAAATGAAGGTATGATTAAAAAATATGTTTAAAAATATTTAAATATGACATCAGAAACATCTTTATTGAAAAACAACAAAAAAACACAAAAAAACACCACTAAACTCCACTTCATATAATGTTTTTAAGTGTGTGTGTGTGTGTGTGTGTGTGTGTGTGTTAGTGCTACATTAACGTCTCTCTCATGCTCTCATTCACTGTCTCCTTCTCTTCCTCTGCAGGCTCCAACTATTCCAGCCCGTCGTTGGCTCCAGTCCCCAGTCTGAATGAGGACGAGCGTGTGGGGGGTGGGGGTGGGGTGCTGGGTCTTGCACCTGAACACATTCCCACCCCTGGCGCCTCCCTCAGCTGGCAGGCAGCCATCGACGCGGCACGGCAGGCCAAGCTGATGGGCACCTCCGGAGCCCCGATCTCCACTGCGAGCTCCACGCAGCGCAAACGCCAGCACTACACCAAACCCAAGAAACAGGCCAGCACTGCCTCCACGCGCCCACCCCGAGCCCTTCTCTGCCTCACTCTTAAAAACCCCATCCGCAGGGCATGCATCAATATCGTGGAATGGAAGTATCCTTTATTGAACTCTGACCTGTTTGTCATATACAGTATATACACTACTGTTCAGAAGTTTGGGGTCGGTAAAGTTTTTTAAAGTTATGCTCACCAAGACTGCAATGAAACCAGTAATATTATGAAATGTTATTTCAAATTAAAGACAGTACACTGATATGAAGTTACTGATTTTTTTTATCTGTAGTTCGTAAATTTACATTCTTGGCAGACATATTCCTCCCAGAGCGATATCTAAAAAAGTCTCATATTGAGTTTGTGACAATTGTTTCAGCAGGTAGCTGAGGATACAGTTCTTTTGTGAATGTTAATTAATCAGTGTTACAGTTACAGACTGCTCATAAACTCCTCAGTCAGGATGTAGCTGACTTTTAATTATTGATCTCCAGGCCATAAATGTATTCTATTCATCTTTGATTTGCAGCTGTGCTTTTGAACATGTGCGGTTATTAATTGTTGTATGATCTGTTTGTTAGTATTACAGCATGTTTGACAGATGTGTCATGACATCTTTGCATTGCTATAACTATGCAATGGTGCATGAAGTAATACAAAACTATAATTCATTATGCCACTTCAGTGAAGAAAAAAAATCTTGACGGTCATTCCCTCTTTGCTGCATTACAGGTGTGAATGTGCTTCTTTCTGGTTTTTATGCCACTTCAGATGCAGCTTCTGTGCTACCTTTTGCTTGTGTTTTGTTTGATAGAGTGTATTGTTCTCATCAGATGTGAATCCTTCTTATATCTAATTCTACAAAGGGTTAAATCGAGTTGAGCTTTGATGAGTCATTCAAGGGCACCCCAAAAAATCATACAACAGAATACAGTACGGTACGTTCCCCTCCCCTTTTCCCTTCCCCCTCCCTCTCTTCCCCCCCCTCTCTCACGGTTTTATGTAATCATTTCTGCCCACAAGAGACAGCAATAGCTCCCCGACCAGGAAAATATGTTAATTAGGATTGATTGGTTGAGTAAAATGCTTCATTCATCAGAAAATAGGAGATCCAGTTCCCATTCACAGATTTAGCCAAGAACTTATCACACCATCAAAGATTTCCCCATAAATTCACAAACCGGCACGAGGGAACGGCTGAACTGTGGATACAGAGAAGTATCTTCCCTCATTTATTTCAGTGGGATATTTTATAAAAGTTCCTGTTTTGCCGGTTCTATCCGTGTGTGTCTTCAGTCTTGCACACACTTGACTGGATCTGTATCTCCAGAGACTCCAGAGCCCATCTCTCCTGTCTTAGGCTATGTTGCCATGCCAACAGCTCCTCTCAACAGGCTGAAATATTCACCCCTCCCACACGCACACACAAATGCACACACATATTGACCCCTCCTACAAACACACATTCACATTAATTCACACCCAATCAGATTTCATATATACACCTTTTTCTTCAAAAGCCGCTATAGGTGAATAACGAGGAGAATAACAACGTGCAGTAAATGGTAAAACCATTTGCACTACAAACCAGTGTGTTCATAATTAAGATAATACATTAAAATAATATGATAAGACACACCAACTTTCAATATCAAGCAACAAAACAAACTGTTTTGTACAGCTAAAAATAGCTGGATGCAGATTAGACCGGAAGCTACACCCATAGAATTTACAAATGGCCACGCCCATTTTTACAACAATAAAAAGGTGGATAGAAGTGTTATTTATAACCTTGTAAGACCTTAAAGATAAAATTCTGTTTGGGTCTGCCTGCAGTGGTCTGTTTTTACTCCCTTGGGGACCCAAACTACTGATCTACAAACATGCTTATCTAAATGTGTTACAGGGTCTATGGCTCTGTCATTCTGAACTAACCCCAGAGAGCCATAACTCAAGGCCCAGACAGCAGATACAAGAGAAACATCCAGAAAAACAAGAACACATCTGTTTCTCCTCAGGACACGTGCCATGCGACTCGACACCCATCTTGGAGAAATCCATTCCTGTAACATATGATGACACAGTTTGATTGCGTTTTCAGCAGAACTGAAAGCCAAACAAACAATTTGGCCAGTGAAAAGAGAGAGGGAGGAGAGGAAGAGAGGGAAGGAAAATGGAAGGGGGGTGAAGATCGTTGTCTTGATGAAGGCCAGGTTTTTGAAGAGCTTGGCCTTGCTATTAACAGGAAAGAAAAGAAAAAGATTTGAGTAGAGAAAAAAAGTCCAGAGAGGATCTAGACTCTTACACATTGTCTTGTGCACCGATGAGAGTACTGTAACATGTACTGTACTGTACTGTATATGTGTTCTTTTGTTACACACTGTCTTGTGCACTGATGATAGTTAACATGTACTGTTCTGTTCTGTATGCATTCTTTTGCTTGTGTATTAACCAGCTCTGATGTCATTTTCTTTAACACTGACTCATCAGACCATTTGAAATCATAATTTTGATGACTATTTTTGCAAACTGTGTGGCCTTAGCTGTCTACATCCCTTTCCCCGAGGACGATTCCAACGCAACCAACTCAAACCTGGTAAGAGACACTCTGCCTCACAGAACAAGTCAGAAATGAGCATGATGATGATTTGAGAGTGATGATAATGATGATGATCGTTATGGAATTAAGACTGTAATTATAATGTTTGTGGTGTGCTGCTTCTGATGGTAGTACTGATGAATATGGCAATGACCGTAGTGGTGAGGATGATTATGGCTGTGATGGATGTTATGTGATATTGGTGGTGGTGCTGGTGGTAATGTGGTTATGGTAATGGTGAGGATGATATTGGTTGTGATGGTTATGTGATGGTGGTGATTATAGTAGCCGTGAGGATGGTGATGGTTATGTAATGGTTGTGACAGCGTTTGATGATAATGGTGGTGATGGTAGTGGTGGGGACATGGCTCCAAAAATGTAAAGCACTTTGGCTGACAGACTGTTAAATAATGCTTTATAAATAAAGGAAGGAAGAAGATGATGATGGAAATGTGATGTTGGTGTTAACTGTGATGACAGGTCATGATGGTGAGGATAAACATGGGTTTGTGATAGCAATGATGGTGGTGATGATTATGGCAATGATAGTAGCAGTGAGGCTGGTGATGGTTGTGACTGATGTTAATGATGAGGGTAATACTGGCAGTGACTGGTAATGATGATGGTGGTGGGGATAGTTATGGTTGTAATGGTGATGGATGTTACGTGATTGTGATGGTGAGAAAAAATGGTTGTGATGGTTATGTGAGACTAATGATGGTGGTGATGATGGTGATTATGGCAATGTTAGTAGCAGTGAGGATGGTGATTGTGGGGATGGTTATGGTTGTGACTGGTGTTACTGGTAAGGATAATACTGGATACAACATGGGCGGGTATATGCAAATTGATGGTAGTGGTGGGAATGGTTATGGTTTGTAATGTGATGATGATAACTGTGTGAAAGAAATGATGGAGGTGGTGATTATGGCAGTGAGGATAGTATTGGTTGTGACAGTGACAGTAATAATGGTGACTGATGGTAGTTATGTTTTGATGATGTAATGCATGATGCTGTTTGTGACGGTGATTGATAATGGTTATGGTGGTGATGATCTGATGATGGTAGTATGATGCTGTGACCATATGCTAATGATTGCTAATGATAGTGGTGATTACATGATCGTGACGATGGAGATCATGATAATAGTGGTTCTGCTGCTGATGATATTGTGGATATGATGTGATGTTAGTGTTAGTGGTAGTCGTGACCTTATGATTGGGATGATGACAAGGATGACAGTGATTGCTGTTGGTAGAATGATTACATAGCTCTTAACTTTTGTGATATGCAATTGCATTTTAGAACTTACACTGGATTTTGAATTTGAAGTGTAGGCTGCTGAATCTAGAATAGAGAGATTGGAACTCTGTAAGCCTAAGAACAGCCTGTGTGCTTCAGTGCTCAATGTACAGTACATTCAGCCTGGATGAATGCAGAATGATGGAGTGTGTGGGTAATATGGATGTTTGGCTGTGGAAGGAGTTCTCAGAACTCTCAGAGATTCATGCTGTAGCCTGAGTAACACTAATCCATCCACACATCAGCTCTGCAATCTGAAGCTGCATTATGTCTTTTCCCAGCGAAGAACACAATGAAAACCTGTAAATGCGTGAATGAAAGCATGTGCCACGCTTTTGGGGGCACATACTGTAGCTCATGGCCGTGCAGTGACTGCGGTCACATTTGCAGCGACTTCATTCATTAAAAAATGTTTTAAACAAAACCAACCATATCTAATACAAAAAATTTTTTTAAATCAAACCAAACAACTCAAAGAACAACAAACCCTATAAATCACTTTTTGAGAATGACCTATACAAAAATAAATGTACAATATAACTAATTTATGAGGCAATGAACTACACACCCTATAAAGTATTTGAGAATGACCTATACAAAAATAAATGTACAATATAAATGTAAAAAAAAATGCTCTTTAGTAATTGATTTAAACGTGTATATAATGTAACATATTTTGAGTTTATTTTAAAATATTAAAGTATAGAAAAATTATGTATAGTATATACAGGTCCTTCTAAAAAAATTAGCATATTGTGAAAAAGTTCATTATTTTCCATAATGTAATGATAAAAATTAAACTTTCATATATTTTAGATTCATTGCACACCAACTGATATATTTCAGGTCTTTTATTGTTTTAATACTGATGATTTTGGCATACAGCTCATGAAAACCCAAAATTCCTATCTCAAAAAATTTGCATACTTCATCCGACCAATAAAAGAAAAGTGTTTTTAATACAAAAAAAGTCAACCTTCAAATAATTATGTTCAGTTATGCACTCAATACTTGGTCGGGAATCCTTTTGCAGAAATGACTGCTTCAATGCGGCGTGGCATGGAGGCAATCAGCCTGTGGCACTGCTGAGGTGTTATGGAGGCCCAGGATGCTTCGATAGCGGCCTTAAGCTCATCCAGAGTGTTGGGTCTTGCGTCTCTCAACTTTCTCTTCACAATATCCCACAGATTCTCTATGGGGTTCAGGTCAGGAGAGTTGGCAGGCCAATTGAGCACAGTAATACCATGGTCAGTAAACCATTTACCAGTGGTTTTGGCACTGTGAGCAGGTGCCAGGTCGTGCTGAAAAACGAAATCTTCATCTCCATAAAGCTTTTCAGCAGATGGAAGCATGAAGTGCTCCAAAATCTCCTGATAGCTAGCTGCATTGACCCTGCCCTTGATAAAACACAGTGGACCAACACCAGCAGCTGAGATGGCACCCCAGACCATCACTGACTGTGGGTACTTGACACTGGACTTCAGGCATTTTGGCCATTTCCTTCTCCCCAGTCTTCCTTCAGACTCTGGCACCTTGATTTCCGAATGACATGCAAAATTTGCTTTCATCATCCGAAAAAAAAAAGTACTTTGGACCACTGAGCAACAGTCCAGTGCTGCTTCTCTGTAGCCCAGGTCAGGCGCTTCTGCCGCTGTTTCTGGTTTTAAAAGCACACGCCTGTGCACGGTGGCTCTGGATGTTTCTACTCCAGACTCAGTCCACTGCTTCCGCAGGTCCCCCAAGGTCTGGAATCGGTCCTTCTCCACAATCTTCCTCAGGGTCCGGTCACCTCTTCTCGTTGTGCAGCGTTTTTTTGCCACACTTTTTCCTTCCCACAGACTTCCCACTGAGGTGCCTTGATACAGCACTCTGGGAACAGCCTATTCATTCAGAAATTTCTTTCTGTGTCTTACCCTCTCGCTTGAGGGTGTCAATGATGGCCTTCTGGGTTAACCTCTTACCCATGATTGCGGTTTTGAGTAATGAACCAGGCTGGGAGTTTTTAAAAGCCTCAGGAATCTTTTGCAGGTGTTTAGAGTTAATTAGTTGATTCAGATGATTAGGTTAATAGCTCATTTAGAGAACCTTTTCATGATATGCAAATTTTTTGAGATAGGAATTTTGGGTTTTCATGAGCTGAATGCCAAAATCATCAGTATTAAAACAATAAAAGACCTGAAATATTTCAGTTGGTGTGCAATGAATCTAAAATATATGAAAGTTTAATTTTTATCATTACATTATGGAAAATAATGAACTTTTATCACAGTATGCTAATTTTTTGAGAAGGACCTGTAATCTTTTGTATGTATTGTATACATTTTTGGAAGACTCAATTACGTAATTTACGATGCTTCATGGGAATGGGCTTTTATTGACTTGATTGTGTCATTTGCATTGCTTAATGGTTAATGCTTAATTTTACTGTGATTATCATTTCCATGATAACAGTAACTTCTCTCATTGGTGAAGCTAGATCCAGTATTATGGTAATGTAGTTTTTTTAGTGGGAATTCAGTAATTAAACACATTGTTGTTCTTGGTTCAGAGTTCACGGTATGTCTGTCATTAAATGTTTATATTTTTATTAAAAATAATTTCTGAACTCGATTTTTACTCCAAGAACCAAGCTTTTGCAGGCAGGTTAGAGTGACACAAGCATGGTTTCCTTCATTTGATACATACACCCCTCTGTTTATGGGCCATGAACAGAATCTTTTGATGGGTTGAGGTTGTCATGGATATGGTATCCTTGGTGATGGTAAAATGCACAGCTACCATGGTAGCACAGTTAACTATGCAGCCAACCTGCAGAGCAGAAGGTGCATTCATTCTGCGACAAAACTCTTTGTTAACTATCCACTTATTTGTTGCTCCTTTCTACGGTTAGTGACATGAAGCTCTCTCCTCAGGATAATGATCACAGATTCACAGAGCTCTCTTGTGCTACAGCAGGTCTTGCACATGAACCTCATTACTGGTCAAGCTGAAAGGAAGCTGGTATCAAAAACATTGTTAATTAAGAAGGCACTTCACACCATTATTTATTATTCATAACAATCCAGAAATCTGGTAACAATTTTCACATCTGCAATTTTTCTATTTAATTTATTCTATACAAGAAGTATCATTAGTCAGTGGGTTGCTTGACTAATCGAAAACCTGTATAAGTTAGGCTAGGTTTGTTCTTACCTGACCTTGACTGGATGTGTTCTTTAAGGTGCATTTATGTAAGAAGCGTTCTCGCAAAAACAGCTAGATGGAGCGCAACAGAATGGAACAGAATGCAAGAGTCTCAAGACGCGTAAAGGATGGACTATTTTTAACTTGACATGCCGACTTAAAAATGCAACACTTGTAGTGGGACTGTGTGAAGTGTGATGCAACGACGAAACAAAAGACATCCATCTCAATGTGTACTGTATGCCTGTAGTGGCGGCACTTTAAAGCAGATGAGTTTAAAAATAGTGTTTCCAAAAGAGTTTTACTGTGAATGTCCAAGTACCTACTAGTTAAAGCACAATGGCTAAAAATGTAAGAAATAAATAATAATTAATAAAACAAATACACAGCAATCGGCTAGTCAATCATCCAGAATACATGGGAGTGTGTTTATGGATATTTTATGCATAATTTACATATGCTTTAAAAATCTTTTTTATTAGTTTAATTTAAATAACAGCATATCAATCTTTTTAAAATATATAATATGTAACCTTTTTTTAATAAATGCATTTTTAAAGTACAAATTTTCATGTCATTACTAAAATACATAAATGAATATGCAATAAAATACTATTAAATGAATAAAAATATTTATAATAATCAGCTGTAGAGTTTGCACCAGAGCAAGCTTGGCACAAAAAGGGCATTGTGGCTAAAGAAGGGACTATGTGCTCACTTATATGCATATATATACAGTATAATAGTATTGAGTTTGTATATTTGTGTGGTGGATGAAGTACTTAAAGTAACACTTAAGTAAAAGTAAAAAGTTTTAAATACTTTTTAGTAAAAGTAAATACTTAAAACAATATATATCACATACTTTAAAACTTTTACTCAAGTAATATGCTAAATGGTGACTTCAACTTCTTCCAAAGTCATTTTCTGGTTCAATATCTGTTATCAGAAAAACAGAAAATTGAACCCAATCTGGATTTTTTTATGACGGACAAATAAAAAGCGCATTCAAAAATTGCAGACGAATATGCATGGGGGAAATGTAAAATCATACATTTTCATTAGGAAATGTAGTGGAGTAAAAGTGAAAGTTGACAGAAATATAAAAACTCAAGTAAAGTACAGATTCTCCCAAAAAATTACTTAAGTACTCTTACATAGGATTATTACTTTATTACATTACACCACTTTCAACCAGGATATGTCTGATTGGTGAGATCTGAAATAAAGGCGTTTTTATTTTTAGAGCGCAGTGAGAAAACGGCTGTCGCTGAGACTCTGGCGACTGGCCAGTTCACATTCTGCCCATTTCATCTACACAAACATCATATTTAGACAAGATCCATTCTCTTCTTGCTGCACAACCCACACAACACATGTGCACCCCTCCCTTACCCGCAAGAGTGAGGCTGTGCCATGGTGAGTGTGTAAGAGATATCTGTGTGTAAGGTGTAGTGTGTGTGTGTGTGTGTGGTAAAGGGTCAGAGCTGTGGGGACGGTGCAGTATTTTAAGGCAGCTAAAAACATCACTAGTGCAGAGAGTGACCCACATACATTTCTTTCTCTCTCTTCTTCGCTCTCACTTTCCACAGCGCCCTCTACCTGCTCCACTGAACACTGTAGCCTAGTGTAGCTTAAACCTGGCCAGAACTACACAAGTATATCTCTGTTATGTGCTCCCTGTGACACCACAGAGATGTATGAAGTTGTGTTTTCATCTGCTGTGAGTGTGTGTGTGTGTGTGAGAGAGAGAGAGAGGGATGAGTTAAAGGAGAATGATCTTCACCATGATGCTGTGTGGCAGTGAGTTGGGGTCCGTTTCTCTCGGTCTCTCTCATCTTGCTGAATTTTCTCAGTTCTGCTGCTGCTGTCACCATGCCTACCAGGAAATTTCCACTGCACTAGATGAGGTCATTGTTAAAGAGCTCACAAATATTTCTCTCTTTCTTGTATCCCAACATTTTTTTTTCTGAGAGAGAGAAATTTATCTATCTATCTATCTATCTATCTATCTATCTATCTATCTATCTATCTATCTATCTATCTATCTATCTATCTATCTATCTATCTATCTATCTATCTATCTATCTGTTGTTCTGTCGTTCTATGTGATCACATGGCACTTTAGTGCTGTGGTAATGAAAGAATGTGACATCTAGCGAGGTGTCAGGGCTCTGTGTGTGTAAATATTTAAGCAGTATCCCGTCTATTTGTTCATCTTTAACACCTGTTGTACCTTTATTGTTTGGTGATCCATGGCAAGGTCACTTGGTTGCCAAGATGAAATCCATGCTTCAGTATGCCTCTGTTTTCTCTTGTTTCTGTTTTACATTCTCACCCCTTCATAGGAGATCTTTGCTGACATTTAAAGCTGTGCACAAACCTGTCCCCTGTGTGTGTTTGTTTAGGGAGGTGGGGTTAAGGTAGTGTTCTGCTAAACAAATCAGAGGCGTTTCAGTTCAAGGGAACATTGCTGGTGTCATAACAAATCAAATTTTTTTCCATATATGTAGTTGTTACAGTGTTAAAAACTGAAATACGAGTTGCATTTTAAGAAGTAAATAAATGTTTGACCAAATGCAGAAATGGATATTTTTTTCTCTTTATGCTGTTCTGAAATCTCTCAGTCAGTTTTAAGAGATTTCAGAGTCAGTTTTTCTCTGGAAAGGTGTTGAAGTAAAGGATAATCCCCTTTTTGTTTTTGTTTCGTTGTATAATTCCATGATATTGAGCAAACAAAATCTCTGTCTGACTCAGTTCTGTTCATTTTAAAATGATTACGACAAAGCTTTCCAGACTTTCTCAGTCTTAGAAGATCTGAAATGCATCTATTTCAAACATGGAGAATGTTTGGATTGGGAATAGGCTGGATGGTCGACTACCGACCAAACAATTAGTGAGGTTTTATATAGCAGTGCTGCTTTACAACTTGTTTTATTTGACATATCCCTGTGGTGTGACATGTTTGTTGAATGTCTGCCAAGGGGCTGAGTGTTCCCATCAGATGACCCATTACTAGTGGATTTTGAAAAGTTGTGCTTTTGTACATCCCATATTTGGATGGAGAATAATATTCAGTCTACAGCGGAGAGGGACAGTGCATGTGTAGGGTTTATGCATTGTTGCATGGGGGCCACACATGACAAATGCAACAGATGCTTATTGCATGTTGCACAGAGTGTGTGCATGTTTGAGGGGAAGCATGATTTACGCCTGTGTATGTGTGTGGGCTAAATTACTTCAATAATAAGCATTTGATCTTTTGCTTCCGTGGTTGTTGTATATATCACTGGGTTCCTGTGTGTCTAGAGTAGCTTCGGGATGTGCATTTATGGGTCAGTTTTGGACTCGAAAAAACTAGGGAGGTGCTGATTTCACAAATCCACAGAAATAGACAGTGCAGCATCGCTTCCACATATGCTTGAATTTTAACCTCACCACAAATGTCACAAATGATATTTCGAGTGCAATGTTAAAAAAATATAGATATATTTTAGTCAAGCAGCTGTATTAACTCAACTTCAGATGTTCCTGCTTCATATGATCTGTCGCTACATGCTGATATAGGCTTACTGAAGATGTTCTGTGAAGTTTGGTGCATGTGTGTATATGGACGTTTCAAAATATTTTTAGATCAGACAGTTGCTTGCTTTTAAAGCAGTACATAGTGGCTAAGTTTAAAACTAAATGGATGACTGCATGTTAGTGGAATATGGGGTCCTTCTCTGTGGCCCAGGACACGTTAGTGTTAATTTGGTTTGTAATGGTTCAAATAACTCACGGTTTGGTTTGTATCACTGTTTTAGAGTCACTGTTTTGGTACGGTTCGCTGTATGTTATGTTTAAGGAAAAAAGGACTATAGTGACAAGTAAAAAAAAAAAAATTGAACAGCACAAATAGAGCAAAGATACAAATAAAATAAAATACAGTAGAGCAAAGATACAAATAAAATAAACAGTGCTTTTCAGGTTTTTTTTAGGTAGGTCTAACGTTAGTTTTTAAGTACAGAAATTGTAGTAATCAAATGTAAAATAACATTGCATTTTTGAATGTATAAATTAAAGATGAATCTTTATTAAAGTTAGAAAAGCTATTCAGTCAAGAGCAGTGAGTGAAGTGAGCTTGAGTGAGTGAGCTTCTTTTGTTGTTTGATTAACGTTAAAAACTTTAAGACAATGCATGGGTAGTACACTGATACTGTATGTTCATCCGATTATGTCTGCTAGGAAACTCACCAAGACGGCATTTGCGTGCTCTCTGAGACACAAGTTTGGCACTTCGGATAACTGCACACACAAATCTTCTGGCACTTGAATTTTGAAACTGGCAAACCTTAAATGAGTTTAAACCGATAGCAACGTGTGCTGTTCAGGTCTCCTCACCCAGGTAACGGCATAAATGACTGGTCATATTCGAGCATAGAACAATGCATTGAACAAAGTTTACAAAGAATAACTGCATGGTGTGTCCACATTTTTTTTTTTTTTTTGGTTCATCACTGAACAAACCAAATAATAAACTAGAATTCATATCCGTGCTGAACCACATTAAAAGTACACCTAAAATTACAATTGTGAATGTGGACAATTCAGTGGTTTTTTTTAGCAGTATAACCACATACACCTATATTTCCACTTGTGAATGTGGACAATTCAGTGTTTTTTTTTTAACAGTATAGCCACAAGACATTTATATGTGTGTTTACATGATTTTAGTGTTGTAAAGTAATTATGTACTTTTTTCATTATGGTAACGCCAAAAACAATAAGTAATTTTTTCATTTTATTAACATAATAAACATTAAAACATAAAAAAAAAAGATTCAAATGATGACTTAAACAACTTTACAGCTCAAAGAATTAAGTTTTAACAGGAAAATCAATGTAAATTATTTTATACAATTAAAAAATAATAATCATCCCCATTCACCTCCATTGTAAGTGCCTCACTGTAATGGTTATTTTTTTTTTAAACAATGGAAAATTCTCAAAATATTTTTTAGAACCAGCGCTATACCACAAATGCTAAAGAATCTTTAATCTGAAAACTCACCCCCTCAGCTAACCCCTACCTCCCTCGCCCTCATTTACCTCCTCACAGTTATGACCCTTAAATGGGAATAAATGAATAGTAAATCATAAATGTGCTTTGTGTTATGTGAGTTTCCTCTGCAGATGCATATTTAATGCCATACACAAAGACATCGAAGCATTATGGGAGCAGTGGGAGGCATTTTATCAGCCTGAACACAGTACCGTAACAGCATGTGACTAAACGCCCACCTCCGTCAGAGTGCTGTTTATTAAACATTCAGATCATATGAAATCATATTGACTGCATTGATCGGCTTGTCCTGTGGCCAGCAGAACAGCTACATCATCAGCGGCATACACTGAAATCCGTCGGCACGCAACCTGGTACAGTGTGTCCTAAAGAAACAAGAAAGGGAAGTGAATGGCACCACGAACACGAGCATGTCCTACACTCACTCACTCACTCACTCACTCACTCACATAGCTCTGGGATTTCAGATTGAGGACGAGCGAGAAAAATCGCTCCGTTTTTCTCGTGCCATTTTTGCTCCCTCTCTCTCTCTCTCTCTCTCTCTCTCTCTCTCTCTCTCTCTCTCTCTTTCCTTACCTTGACCACAGTTTGTGAAGGACACTTAGGTAGGTGTAAGGTTGTAATTCAAGCAGTTTAGTGACACATTGCTCCTCGCCTCCTCTGGACTTGTCTTACACCTCTCCATCCCTCTTTCTCCTCCTCCTCTCCTCCACCTCCTCCTCATCCTCCTCCTCTTTCTCCTGTTGTCAGGACTCGGGGGAGGTAACCCAGTTTTTGTGGCCGGTGGCTGCAAGCTGATGTTCTAATACAAACGATGGCTGAACTATGAATAATGAATCAGCCCCCACTCTTAAGAGCTCCGTCGCTCGCTTTCTCCTCACATACTAATCAGAATGAGCTCAGAATGACCTTGCGTCGTCTTCCTTGTCCTCCTCCAGTGGTGGCCTCAAGGGAAGGACGAAAAGTCCCTCATTCTGACAGGACTGTTGAATTTTAATCTCGCGACTTGACGTTTGGTCTTGAATCAATGCACCAGGGCAATAATGACTGGCGGCGGAGGCCCTTACGAACCTGCGGCCCGCCATGTTCCGCACTTCACAGCAAATGTTTGCACTCTCTCAGCTCTTAGGTCACCTCTCTGAGGGAGAATGTGATGTTTAAATACATCCTGGAGTTTGGTAGGAGAGTTTTTGTTGCTTGTTGGTTTCTTGGTTTCTATTTCTGTGACATCATGCTGGGTAGTCCCGCCCACTGTGAAAACTGATTGGTGCAAAATTCAGATAGCTTTGTATTGAGCATCAAATGTTCTTATTGGCTGTGACTTGAGTTGCATTGCAAAAGATATTCACTTTTATACAGACAACTTATTGTCGTAAACAGGGTTTAAAATGAACATCCGACAACACACCAAATGTGGGTAAAAATCAACAGTGACGAGTAACACATATTAACTTCCAAGCCAATTTGGTGGGTTGTGATTAATAAATGATGTCCTCCAACCAGGAGCCTCTAACAAAGTGTAAAGAGGGTTGCATGCTGGGTGAAGATGAAGTGATTTGTCTTTAAATTCAAAAGTGTGAACACACCTGTAGATTGAGTATAATGCATTTTTAAAAGTAAGGGCGTGTTCACACTTGGCGTCTTTTTTGACAAGAAAAAGTTGATGAGCATTTTTTTTAGTAAAATAAAAAGCTGGCAGCGTTTTGGTTACAAATAGCAGCCGAGGGCGTTTTTTGTTGCTATGACAACAACTGCAACAGTAGCCTAGTGCTGTATGATGCAGAAATGTCGGCTTTTGAAGTTAACGATGTCGTTTCACAACGACGTTTGTGGGAGAGCAACATTATATGGGGAGGAAACTGTATGGTGGTTCCAACAATTTCGTACAGAAGCTCTGGTTGGATGATGTACGGTTTGCGGCATATTTTTTTAGACTAGTTAGAAGGTGCATCCCAAATCGCGTACTTATGCACTATTCTATGACGTTTTTTAGTATAAATATTGTGAGTAGTGCGTTCATACTGAAAATTCCAAAAAGAAAAAGTGCACTTTAAAGACCCGGATGATGCACTTAAATAACTGAAAAAAGCGCTCAGGATTTTTTTGAAAACACAGTTTACTTTATAGGATTATAATGTAAAACAGATGCTGGCAGCTTCAAAAAAGACGCCAAGAGTGAACATAACCTAAGTTTTTTTTTTTTTTTTGGTGGCGAACACCTATATTTACAGTCACAGAAATCACTTAATTAAATCTTGAAGTGAACTTTTGTCAGATTAGATTCACTGTTTTGGACTGCCGCCTTGAACTTGAAAGTGAAAGTGAGTACAGAATGACACTTCCAGTGCACAATACCAATGAAATGTCCTTCACTTCTCATCTGGTGTGCGACTGGAGCCCTCGGAGATGAGGGCACTTTTTTTTAATTTTTTTTTATTTAAATGAATATAAATGGAGTAGGAGAGGCTTCAATATGCTGAGTTCAGTGCAATGACTTTTGTGAGGAAACAGCTGATCACTATGAATTGACAGCCTGTTCACTAACCTTCAACGTGTTTGCCATTAAACATTAATTTTTATACTATTTTGAAGTTACAACAAAATGCTTTTTCATAGAAGTCATGGGGAATTTTGTTTTTATTTTTATTTTATTTCATTTTATGGTATCTGATACTATAGTAAAAAAAAAAAAAAAAAAAAAACATAAAAAAACTGAAAGCCTTTCAGTGATTCAGATTTAATAATAAACATTTAAATCTAAGCAGTGATTTTATTAATATGGTTATTTTTTTTATTCATTTATTTATTGTATTTTATTTTTTGGCTGACAGAGCTGCTGAATGGCTGGTAACCTCTGTTTATAAACATAAATTATTTTGAAAAATTGGTGGACCACTATACATTTTGCCATTTTCACTCACTGGGTCTTGTTTTCTGTTGCTGTGAATGAGAATGAACATTTCGCTTTGGAGAGCATTATTGTTTCCAACTATTGTGATTGCTGTGTAGGTACATCAATGGTGCTTCTGTACTGAATTGAGAAGTATAGGTGAATGCATCTTTTTTATTGTGGCTTCTCTGCCACCTTTGAGAATTAATGAGTTTTATTTGAAAGAAGTGCTACGGTGGTCATTGTGTGGCCTACTCCTTGCCAGAGATTTGTCCTGAGCCATGAAGTGATGGCCTTGCAAAATATACAGGAGAGCTCTTTATGGTTTTGCATGCATTTCTTTTTTAGATTTTTAGAGCCACTTAATGATGTGAACTTTTGTTGTATTGCCTAATTACTAATTCATTTTACAAATTAGTCATTTAGCTGACACCTTTTTCAAAGCGACTTTCAGTGCATTAACCACAAGGACAGTCCCCTGAAGCAAATTGAGGTTAAGTGCTCAAGGTTACATCCCAGATCTATCCACTAAGATACACAACAGTAAGTACACTTGTCTTGATCTTATGTTGTGTATTTGCTGTCCAGTGTGTAGCAGTGCTGCTCAGGTATATGTTTCTTGGAAAGCTCATACTGTGGCAAAGTGCGTGCTATAAGGCAGGATGGACTAAGAGTTGTACTGCTTGAGTAAAAGATGTGACATGGGGCTGTGTAGTCGAGTGGTTAAATGTTTGCAACCAAAAAGCTAATTTTATGGCAACAAGATTAAAAAAATCATTAACTATAAAGTATCAATGTAATAAACAAGTATCTTCACTATCACTACCCAGTGTGTTGAATAAGTAGCATCAACCACAAGGTTTAATCGCTCCCATGGCTCATTATTTAAAGGCATATTTCACAATTTATTTCCCAACTTTAATTTTTGGGTGGAGAATCCCTTTATAAATTTAGCTTCTTGTATATAATATATATATATATATATATATATATATATATATATATATATATATTATATATATATATATATGTGTGTGTGTGTGTGTGTGTGTGTGTGTGTGTGTGTGAATAAATGATTATATAATTTAAATTTCTGGGTGGAGTATCCCTTTTTTAGTTCACCCAAAAATGAAAATTCTGCCATACAGGAGTGGAAACACATGAAGGTGAATAAATGATGATAGAATTTAAATTTCTGGGTGGAGTATCCCTTTTAATAGTTAATGGTTTAGCCGTTTTTTTTATTATTATTAATTAATTAATTAATTAATTAATGTATTTACTTAAATTTTTGTTCTTAGAAAAATGAAATTTATATCATACAAGTTTGTAACATCAGTTGCTCAGTTTATTTATTTTATTATTATTTATTATTTACGCTATTAGTTTACCCAGAAATGAGCTGTCATATTTGTGAGGAAAAGTGGCACAGCTGATGTTAGAGGTCACATGATCATGCTAACATAACAGCTGTAGTACACCCGTACTGTATTCATACTACGCACACATGCATACAAATGTCAAATGCAGTAAAATTGTATCATTGCATAGTGCATACAGTATGCACTGTGCAGTCCGCTTTCTACGTGATCACCTGCACCTGTAGAATGTTCTGGATCAGTTCTCCATGTGACTCCAGTTAAAACACAGATCATCAATGGGCGTGTTTAGCTCTGTGAAGAAAGAAAAAAACCTTTACAAGTTGCTAGGCAACATGGTCAACACTTAGTGTCTGTTTTTGAGGATCTTAAGAAAAAAATGAGCTTTTAATAGTAGAGACAGAGGGGAGGGTGTAAATAGTAGCAAGGCAGGAGAGAGATGGGGAGGTGGGGGGGGGTATTTGGGGATGTGGAACAGCTGCATCCTCTTAGCCTGCCAGGGGGGCCGTCCTCCAACAAACACACACACACAGACACACACACGCCACCTTTGCCCGACGGCCTGAACTATAGTTAGCTGTCTGTGCGCTGCCTAGCAACCACATCCAAAGCAGAATGATGGAGGTTTAGCACGTCCCTTGTTTTATCTCTATCCTTCTTTCTGTGTCATTGTAGCTTTCTCTGTGTGAGGTTTATACTGTACAGATTTAGGCAGGAATGACCAGAGTGAAGTTGTGCTGTGATCTGATATCACAGCGTACAGTCTGTGCTGTCACTGCTGTACTGAGAGCTGATTTAAGCCATAACCTAAGATGTTACCTGTATGCTTTAGTGCATGATATATCTCTCTCTCTCTCTCACACACACACACACACACACACACACACACACACACACACACACACACACACACACACACACATCTCGTCCATAGGTTTGCGGCATCCCTGAAGCATGACAAGATGAGATTGTATTCATATGGAAATGTCTCCTTACTATTTACTAATGAGATATCAGCTCTCTTCTCTTCTCTTCTCTTCTCTTCTCTTCTCTTCTCTCTCTCCTCTCCTCTCCTTCTCCTCTCCTCTCTCTCTCTCCTCTCTCTCCTCTCTCTCCTCTCCTCTCCTCTCCCGTCCTCTCCTCTCCTCTCCCGTCCTCTCCTCTCCCATCCTCTCCTATCCTCACTTCTCCCCCCCTCTCCTCTCCTCTCCTCTCCTCTCCTCTGTCACTCTCCATGGTGTTATCAGTAGGTTATGTGGTTGAGTAAGATAGATCTAGTGGCTGTCGTGTGTGTGTGTTTGGTTCTCTCTGCTGTCCGTTCCAGTGGATGTTTCTACCAACAGCTCATCTGAATTAATAGCTCTTTTTGTGATTTTCCAGAAGGTTGTAACATCTTGCATAGTACAAAGTAAAAAATCGAAATCTGTTATTGAAAAGATCGTTTTACATTTTCAACAGAAGTTTCACAAAAAGGTTTTTTTTTTTTTTTTTTTTTTTTTTACTGCCACAAAACAATTTCCAAATTAAATTTAATTTAATTCATGTAATTTAGAAAAACATGTTTGTATTAGATTAGGTGTATTCAAGTAATTTTTGGGTGAACTGCATTTTAATGTATAACTTACAGACAAAAATAGTAAAAAGAGTATCATGCCATTGATACATGCTTAATTCTTCTAAATTTGCAAAAAGATGAGTTTTGTTTTTTGTTTTGTTTTTTATTTACATGCACTCCAACAGAACTGGGTTTAAGAAGTTCAACATTTTTAAGATATCACCATTTATATCTGTTTATTTAATTTATTGCTGTTTATTGTTATCCTTATTTGCCTTCTGCAACTGCAAACTGTTTGTCAGTTGTAGTGTACCTGGTAAAAATAAGACAAAATTTTTCTGACTATTAATGCATTGCACATCTGTCTGCAGGACTAACACATGCACAATTCGTTTAGAGTGGAAAGATGTGATTAAAGCATATATATATGCCTGTTTAGAGTGGAAAGATGTGATTAAAGCATATATATATGCCTGTATAATACAATTTAAAACGGCAGTACTCCACATATTTTACTGTGACTATTGTCACTGTTATAATACAATTTAAAGCTGCAGTACTCCACATATTTTACTGTGACTATTGTCACTGTAATTATTAGCATAATCACAATATTGTGTTTATGTGATTTATTACATTATAAGCGTGCCTGTAAAGATACAGTACCTTAGGCTCTGTCAACAGCGCCTTCTGGTTGAAGTATATACTCCATAAAGATGTGTTTTTATTACTTTATGTATGCGTATATCTTGAACAGAATTTACTGTTATATACCGATAACTCACAACATGGAATTCTTAAGTTGTCATGTTACTGTTATCTTTTTCTATGAATGTAATTCACAATATAAACACTTACTTACAATGTAGGTAAGTCCAGACCACATTGTTTTTCTCTGTCTATCTCTCTCTCACTCTCTCTCTCATACACATACACAAATACGCATATGTCTGTGTAATATGCAGAGATGCATCTGTGCATAAAAGACTGCTGAGTGGGGCATCCTTACCTACTCATACCATTACCGTTGAATTATTATTATCTTATATGTCGAGCAAAGGCATTAATCAAGCACTGGCCTTAAAGAACAAACACATCTGACTGCAGAAATCACACCATCAATGAGAGCTACAAAGAAAAACACAAATAAATCATGATAACTACAGCTGAGGGAATGGGAACCTGCCTTTTTGTTTTGAGGAAATGTTTTGTAACGTTTGTTATAACCAGCATTGCTAAGTTAAACTCTGTTTATTTCTTTTTGTCTTATTTCTCTGAGCCAGCAGGCAGGTCAGATCTGAAAGTTGAAAAAGGTCACAATTATACTCTGGAGTGTCTAAACACTGCTTAATGCAATATAAATATGCCATAGGCACCAGTTGAAGTTACTATGGAGGTGTCTGTGTGTGTGTGTGTGTGTGTGTGTGTGTACACTAAAGTTAAAGTGAGTCGGATTAAACCGTAATTGTGATGTTGATAATCTGTGATGCACATCAGCTGTCTTTAATTACAGCGGACTCTCCAATACTCCCGCTCTCTCAAACACACACATGCACACAAACAGTCCTACCTAAAATGACACTAAAAACACACCACCTCGCTGACATCAGGACTCAAATGATTAAATAATAATTGGAGGTTGTGTGTGTGCGTGTGTGTGTGTGTAAGATGGATAAAGCATCTGGCTGATTGATTAGTGTTTTCTAGACAGATGAACTCTAAGCCTTGGACACACACGTAACACATATATTCCCTGTAGCCTCTCAATCTCTCTATCTCTCTTCGGTCCTTGACAATCATTTGTTCATCACCCCCTCAAGATGGCTGAAAGAGGAAATTGAGTGAAATTCTATTTGGCGCTTGGCAATTTCCTCTCAGATCAATTTGATGCTGGACTTTTGTTATCAAGTCAAACCTCTTACTCTCTTATTCTCTATTTTAGTTGGTTTAATTTTGTTTTACAAATGCACATATTTTCAATAATATGGACAAAGTAAACTGGATTTATTTATTTTTTATTAAATGAAGAAAGTGTGAGAGTGGACTTCCTATTCAAATTCGGAAAATTCACTTGCAAGGATGTTGTTTATGTGTTCTGGCTGGTGGCTTACTGGCCCATTGAAAGGTTCAGTCACATTTATTAATGTTAAGTGAATGTTTGCAGA
Organism: Cyprinus carpio; assembly: GCF_018340385.1. NCBI lineage: Eukaryota > Metazoa > Chordata > Actinopteri > Cypriniformes > Cyprinidae > Cyprinus > Cyprinus carpio. The sequence goes on from NC_056575.1 coordinate 13,648,423, forward strand.
TGAAATCATGTCATTTCCATCAGAATTTGTTTTTGATTGTACCATTGAGACATATTTTTTTTTTCTAAAGCTGATTTGAAACAACATGTTTTGTGAAAAGCGCTGTACATTGAATTGATATCATGGAATTGAAATGATTTTACTTGAATCTATGCAATTTCTACTAATTTTACATATTAGCAAATGATTTCCTTACACATATTTCACCACATATTCACTTTGTTGACCAACAGAAAGCTGTTTGGTTTGAAAGTGACTTCTGTGTGAGCTGTGCTTCATTCATCACTACACAATAAGCAATGTTCAGTTTTTGCCCACAAAATTTCACCAAAATTCGAACACTAGTCTAATACTAAAGTGTCTATGATATTCCGATCCCTACAGTAGATACGGTAATGGGGCTGTAGAACTTCCTAACTTGAAACCTCCTTTAATGCAAGTTTTTTTTTACAATTATAAAGGGCCCATTCACACCAAGGATGATAACTAAAAAAGGAAACGATAAAGATATAGTTCTAAAAAATGTTTCTTTAATATTAAAGAAAAGCAGAGTCCACAGCACAACTATAAGGATAGACAGCCAATAAGAATCAATCCTGCTGTGACCAGCGGCAGACGCGCTGATGAACGATAAAAACATTGACAGCCAATAAGAATCAATCCTGCTGTGACCAGCGGCAGACGCGCTTGTGCTTAGAATAAACAGACGATATCATTCGCTGGTGTGGACGCTAATATCTTTATCTTTATAGTTATCGTTCTTGGTGTGAATGGCGCTTAAGTCTGATATCTTAGAAGAACCACATCATTTAAAGTATCATTTGTCCATAGCCAAAATGGTGTGGTACCAAGTTTAATAATTAGGGTTTGTTCATTTGGTCATGCTGCCATGTTTTCCAGTGAATTACAACACTCTTATATTTAGAACTTTTGGTATATTTGTCTATGAGTGTGTGTGAAGTTCAGTATAATGTGACCCTGTTTGTCATCATTCTAGGCATCTATTGACAGGAAGGTTGTAGTGATAAATGTAAGATATGGATTTGGAGAGTTTGGGAGAAATTGAGAGGAGGAGATACTGTGTGTGTGTGTGTGTGTGTGTGTGTGTGTGTGTGTGTGTGTGTGTGTGTGTGTGTGTGTCAGAGAGAGAGTCACCTTGTACTGAGGAACAGAGCTGCCCATAGACCCTCATATATTACCATCATCCCTCACAAACTTAATTGCACTCACACACACACACATTTGCAAAGCTGTTCCATGTTTTATGGTGCCCATGCCATTGGATGCTCCTCTATTCTGTATCCTCTCTCTCTCTCTCTCTCTCTCTCTCTCTCTCTCTCTCTCTCTCTCAGACAGAATGAATCACTCATGCTCTCATCCTTGAGTATCAGTAAATCAATCATTGAACGAGTGTACATCCTTCACCTTAGAGAGAGAGAAAGAGAGAGAATGATTTTTTTTTCTTATTTTGCTTTGTTTAACATAAATGTTGTCTTAGCCAATAGTTCTTTGGCAAGTATGTAATTATTTGTCATGCCAGGAAGGCACATTGAAAGAGAGAGAGAGAGAGAATTCCACCTGGTAACCCTTATGCTGAGCTGCTGGGATCACTGCAGGCAGTGTCAGTGAGAGCATGTATATGTGTGTCGCTGGGTAAAAATTGATTTGTTGGCATTAGAGGTTCAGTTAGCAGTGTGTTCCAGGAGGGATGAGTTTAAGTGTGGCACAGTGTTCTGTTCTTTACTCTCCTGACACTGAAAGTGTGACACAGCTTCGCAACCTCTTTTTACTTCCGTGACATCAAATAAAGGGCATTCAATTAGAAGAATTGTAGGTTGGGACTTGGTTTTATCATCTTCATTGGTTATTGGTTTGTTAGAACTGTCATTATTGAATTGTTAAAAATACTTCGTAGATGGAAGGAGGGGCTTGATGACATCAGCTGACAAGGAAAATCATTAAAGAGGTTATTACTTTTGATGGAAGATTAAGCAGACAAATGTGTTATGTTTCTTTGTTCTATTGTAAGTCACTTTTAATTTGTGGATTAGTGCGTATTGGAGACGTGAACCGTTTCAAAAAAATTCAGTTTGATTTGGTGAACTGGTTCGACCACCAAAACCAATAAAACCCATTACGAACATTGCATCCAGTGGGGACATAATTAATGATTATAATGACTTATACTGTCTTTTTACACATTGCGTTGCATATCGTCCTGTGTAATCATAAAACCATAAAATGACAAACATCAAGCGCTACTCTACACTGCTCAAAACTCACGTTTGAATCACCAGTGGCAGATTCTTTAAATATAAAAAACTTACTTACAGGCTGTGAGTCAGAAGCGCCAGACTGTCCTTGCAAAGTTGGAACTGCCCCACTTTATAGAACAGACACAGACGCATTACAGGCTACTGGTTCAGGAAATATTCCTCATCCTCCATAGCAGAGGCTGCACACATCAGAATATTTGGGTTGAACTGTTCTGGAACAGTGTTGTAAATACAACCACTGATTTCTAGTTGTGTGGAGGCGCCATCAATACTACAGCGAGAATAAAAAATGCACCCTCCATCAAAACTACACCAATAAAAAAAGTCGCCACCAATACCACAGCGAGAACAAAAGTTCAGCCTTATTAAAAATCTTCCCACATAGTGCATAGACATGAAAAATCATCCCAAAAAGAAACATAAACATTATAAAGAATATCAATTCGAGCCGTTTTAGGGGGGTGTGGTAAGACTCTTTACTTTTATAAAGAATATCTCTTTGGATTTGAGTCTTTAGTCTTTGCAATTTTACAGATATTCTTCATGCACCAAGAGCTTGTAACACTCCAAAGAGAAAGGAAAAATTGAAATTGCATCATATGACCCCTTTAATCACCCACTAAATAACACACTATAGAACAATGAAAGTCAATAAACAAAGTCAGTGGGCATTTTTTATTGTTTTGGTTGGACTTTTAATATGATTCCTGATATTTCACAACATGATCCTTCCAGCATGTCTTCAGAAAGCTGCACTTTTATTTCTCAGCACTGTTGCATGGATGTTAAAGTGCACACTTCCCATAAGATTATGAGAATGTTAAAGACAGATGACAATGACTCAGCAATATTGATTTTTTGATTGAAAAAGAGATCACTCTCAAAAAGATGGCATGAATCATGTCAGAGTTATGTAATTACAACCATTTCTTCTCAATAACTCACTCAGTTCTTGCAGGCGGCTTGGCACACGGTGGCAAATCTTTTTTATTATTCAATTTTGATGAAAACTTCATGAGTTTTCACTACATTTATGTAACATCTCCCAGTTTAAGGCGCATTCTTGTTGACAGTGATTTAACCACCGGAGGTTGCCGAGTGTCTGTGTGGCTGGTTGCGAGTAGGTGTTTCATCTCGACTGCTGGAGGCGGATTACATGTCCTCTACTGTCTTCCTTCCCATTGGTGGTTGCAGTATCGCATCACCATTTATTTGCCTGAAATTTAACTCTGGTCTACTTTAAATCTACATGATCTGTGTCACCTCACATCAGCAACTCTCAAGGAAAATGAATGACTTCCGGCCGTTTTGTCAGTGTGAAAAGCCCCTTTAGAGAGTTTATATCCGTTACTCACCTGCCACACGACATTCATGTGCTCGCTTGTCTCTTCCTGAAGCAAATAATTTCTCCTCTTAGTAACCGAGCTGCGGATTTTGCTTTCCCTCTCTCACGACACCACCCACTACCTACAGTTTTAGTCCATCATAACCCGCAACTGGTGTGTGCGTGTGTTTGTGTGTATGCGGTTGTCTGCATGTGTGTGTAGTTAAGTTATGGCTCTGTTTTCAGCCATCTGTTATGGAGTTCACAAACTGATTTTATTGCTGTTCCTCCTGATATAATGGGCTCTGCCAACACACAATCTCACACACATACACCGGTGAATAAGTTGTAAAGTCGTCATTTTACTAGCTGTGGGAGACACTGCAGGCAAAAACAGATTAAACTCACACACATTACAAGCTTCTTTTTCTACTAAATGTCGTAAATTAAAAGTTTAATTAAACTGACACCCATTACAAGCTTCTGTATATAAGTTAGCATTTAATGTATATATTTAAATTAAATAATGCATGAGATACTGTATCTTAGCCTTTGTTCAGACTTTGTTTTCAACTCAGATCAATTTAGTTCTTCATATTTTGAATTTAAAAAGATTTTTGGAAATGTCTAAATGCATAGATCATATTTCATTTGTTATTCTTTTTCAGGATACAACTGAAATTTTATACACAAAATGCACAAGTGTGTACAAATACTGTATGTCTGAATTCATGTATTTACATCCACACTCTAAAAAAATGGTTATTTATTGGCATTGATGGTTCCATTAAGAATCTTTGACATCTTTGGAAACTTTCCATTGCACAAAAGATTATTTGTAGTGGAAAAAGGTTATTTCACTGTATGTATATATATATATATATATATATAGAATTTTTTATATTTGTTTGTTTTTACTGTTAATTTCTGAGTGAAAATTGTTTCTACACCTAATTTTTTTTTTTTTGTATTTATTTATTTATTTTTTTTTGTGTGTGTGTTTCATTAGGAAAATGATGGTTCTTTTAAGAACTATTGACTGAAAGGTTCTTTTGGGAAACCCAAAACCATTCCCTTTTGGAAACTTTAAGTGCCATTAAGCAGGTTACAAACTGGTAAATGAGTGAAAAATGTAATGGTTTCGGACACAGCATATACATAAATGTGTAAGTAGTAGTTTATTGCTTCTGACAATTATATTATCTGATATAAAGAGGTCATGAATGGATGTCTCTCTTTGCCTCTTGCCATTGTTCTTAAGTAATCCATTGCTTGGACAACCAATGTACAGTAAATATAATAAATATAATAAATATCGACTTCCCTCTTTGTACTAACTCATGATTTGATTACTTTTTATTACTTCTGGATTCAGTTACTACTCAAAATAGTACTTATATAATTAGAGGCAATACCCAGCTGAGAAAGTGTGTGTGTGTAGAGGCTGGAATATACTTGTGAGGGCCAAATTGTTTTAAATGTTCTTACAAATATAGTAAAACATGTCAAAAACCCACTTGTGAGGATTTAAAGTGGTCCTCATTATTTGTAAATCATCCCAATCTTGTTTTCTTCAAATCTAATCAAGTCACCAGGTTTGTGTGAAGGTCAGCTTTAGTGTATATAAATATCATTACCTCAGTCTGAAACCATGTCCTCATGATGTGGTCCTCATTAATATACTTTCAGAAGTGTGTGTGTGTGTGTGTGGACCTCTTTCTGGTACGCAAGTACGCTGTTGGTGTATGTGACCTCTGAATCCTGAGCTTTTGGGAAAAGGCCGGAAATGAACTGCCACAATTAGAAAGGCTAATTTAGCCATGACACAGGCCCAGATTCCTCCTTTCTCTTCTTCTTCTCTCCCTTTCTTTCTCTTTATTTCCCTCTCTCCCCTCCCGGTGTGTGTGTACATGTGTATGCATGTACGTTGTGTTATGTAAATGATTTTGTATGAGCTATTTGTTTGTGCATGTTTCTGCAAAGTACAGCTTCTGTGTTTTTTATTAGCTAATTAAGACCCTTATACATCATCCAGGCACCGGATACACACGTTTGCATGTGTTTTTTTTATTTTCATACATGTGAGTGTCTGCGCCACCAGTTAATGGTTCAGGAAATCGACTATTTGTTGTTATTTCTATACTGAGGCATTCAGTAGGACACACAGACACACATGGTGGAGAGGTGAAAGAGGAAAAGAAGAGCTAGAAAGAGACTGACCTACTTTAGGGGGCTGGATTCTGGTAACACACCTCTCAGAGAGCGAGTGTGTGAAGGGAAGAAAGATGGGGGTGTGTGGCAGCTGAATAAGAGATTTCGGATGGCACGTGCTCTCAGACTCCACCTAGTGGTTAGAGTGAATAAATAAACACAGGCAGACCCCTGATGCCCTCACAAAGTGCTAAATGTATTGTTTTTACATAAATTATACTTAATTTTTTGTCTTATTTATTCATGAGTATTTATTATAGAAGTATTTGTGTACTTACAGTAGTGTACATAACTATATATAACAGCTTTTCATTGTTCTTGATTGTGACAAAGTTGAATGTAGTCTAATGTATTTATGCGTAATGAGAAACCACATATTTGCACATATATGTTAAAATCACTTGTGGTGTAAGAACCTTAATTAATATCATAATCTTTTTTTCTTCATCTCGCTTCATTTCTTTTGACCTCTCAGCTTCAAAAGAACCTTAATGAATAGCATAATCCCCTGCACTTAATTCAGTCAAGCACTGGGGCTGCTGCGTAATGTAGTGCCTGCAACCCCCAGCTTCCTGTATCTTCCTGTAGTTGCTATGACAACAGAGAATCAGAAAGTGCAGTGAGTTTATATACTGTTCAAGTGTGTGGAATTCATGTAGTAAATTATAGTGTTGCATTGTGTTATATGAGAATTAAGAAAATTATTAATACAGTTTAAAAAGGTAAAAATATATACTTATTTAATATGTTGCTTTATGGGATTAAGGCATATAACGTACTCTCTCTCTCTCTGTGTGTGTTTATGTGTGTGTGTCCAGTTGCTCATTATCATTCCGATTCTGTTCTGTGGTCCACAATTAAACAGGCCATCATGCAGTGATGTGCTACTTGAATATATTGATGCAATGATGTAATGCTATACAGAGCTGCACAGTGGCACCAGGACAGATGTTTGTGACAGGTGCATTGTGGGTCCTCAGGCTTAGGTTTACAAGCAGCAGATTCAAATTAAGCATGTAGATGCATGTTTGGATATTGTGGGCATATGTGTCACCCAGATCACAGAGCAACATCCCCAGCTCAGGTGTAAAATCACACACTATCCATCCAAAATAGTATGCAGGATTAGAATTAAACTGCTGCTACAGTTTATTTTTAAGGTGGAAAATGAAAAAAAAAAGAAAGAAAAAAAAAACTTAATTAGGGTTACTGTTCATTAGGGTTACGAGTTAATGTTCATTGCATTAAACTACTTTCAGGTCAGTTATATGGAAAGATGAGTTGCAGCTGCAGTTTCTGTGCATCTTAGATAAATATTAGGAAGTCATACCTCTCTGTCCTGTGAGTTACAGATGTCGTTGGGCCAAAGACCTCATTTTGGGAGATGGCACTTATTCTGTCCTGTCTCCATCTTCACACCTCCTACTCTCATCTCTAACTTCTGTCCTCTCTCTCCTTTCTTCTGTCGCATTAGATTAGAAAGAGCTGCGTTTTGTTGTTGAGCTGATATTTATGCACTCTGAATATGGTTATTCTTGTGTCTGTTTTCAGTTTACTGTGGTTTAGGTATGTTGAGTGTTCATCATTTTCATGTGGTGGACTGAAACTCTGAAACTGTTTTCTTGTTTGATTTCAATACAAATGATTTTCCATTTGATTTTAACAGCTACCACCATTTACTGTACAACTTACATGATTAACAAGCAGTCAATACTGTAATATTTTTGAATGTGTAAATAAAAAATGTAAAAAAAAAAAAAAAGCTGCATCAAAGATTCATCAAAAATATCGACCACAATAATATAGTAAAAACCTTATTTCATGTTGATTGTTTTGTTAAAAAAAAAAAAAAATTGCTGTTTTATCCACCTTATTTTTCCCTTAAGAGCAGTCATGGCCATTGTAAATTTTATCGGCCTGGCTGCCGCTCTCATCGGCTTCCAGCTATTTTTAGCTGTATAAAACAGCTCGTTTTGCTGCTTGATATTGCAAATTGGTGTGTCTTACCATATTATTTTAATGTATTATCTTAATTATGAACACGCTAGTTTGTAGTGCAAACAGTTTTACCATTTACTGCACGTTGCTATTCTTCTCGTTATTTCCCTATAGCAGCTAATGAATCTCACCCATAGACCTCCACTTTGAAGAATATGGTTTTTGGCTATTAGTTACCTTTTTCAGACCATTAGTCAACAAAACACAACAGACATATATTTAATTGTTTTTTTTTTTTTGTTTTTTTTTGTAATTTTAAGTTTATTTTGATTTGCATATTGCTATTTTTTTATGCTTTTTTTTAAAATTTCCTCAAAAATAGCTTATATAATAGTATAGTAAAAACTATATTTCTTGCAGCTTTCTTTATGCATATATAGCTTATAGTTGGTTTGCCATTTATTTAATCTAAATGCAAACAGAATGAGCTTAATGAAGGGACCCAGCCTCTGAAACCTTACCCTCTGGTGTTGCTGTTGGACAGTGTTACTTACGAATGATTTATCCAATATTCGATTTCATATTTGACTGCTTCCCTTGCCTGCTTAAAGAAAATGCCTCTGCCATTTGTGTGTTTGTGGTGGGACTTCTAAGTTTGCTGTGGTCCTGCAACCTGAGCATTTCTTGAAAATCTTTTGCAATCCTGCAGTCCCACGCTGCAACAAACATCTAGGGTGATGAGGATGAACATCAGCAACCCTCACACAATAAGAAAATAATCAAATACTTAATTGAGTCTTTTTGTGGGTTTTGTGAATTATAGAGATAATGAGCTCCTGCTGCACATTTAACTTTGAAACAGTCTTTTACAAGAGTCTTCAACAGAGAAAAATGTCATGTTCTTGCCCACACACACGCAGTGTGGGAGGATTGCGGTTTTGGACGATTGTGTTCATGACGTTTAATGGAGCCTCACTTTGGCATCATCACCAATCAAAACAATGCTCTGCAGAGTACATGGTCTCCATGACAACTAGTGTCATAGTTACCACAGACTTTCAGCTTTCTGCCCAAATTCAGCTTTTTGTGCATTTATTTATTTAGGCTTCATGTCTGCAGGAGCTCTCCTGTACACGATTAAGTCATCTCTTAATGAATTAAACACATTTAAACATCCATATCTGATCATAACATAACCATTACCTGTATTTTTTCTTTTGGAAATGTACCATCATAGTCTTATAATATATACGTGTATTTTTTTTGTGGTATATATCAAAGTGCCATGCTTGTACCATTCTTTCACCATGGTAAAAACAAAGCAAAGTGCTGCTAAAAACATCTTTACAAGTAAATAATCATCAAAGACACATTTCTGTTCGTTTTTTATCTCTGGACACATAGTCAGACCCCAAATAGCAGCATGGCAGTGTGGTAACACACTGCTCAAAAAGGACAGGAGTGATTGAAGCGCTGGTCACACAAACATCATCCTAGAATCAATCCGTCACCAGTCCCCAATCTCACAATATGGCACTGTTGCCATGGCAAATGAATGCTTGGGAATGATGAATTCATGGTTCAGTGTTGTTTACGTAAAGACATCTCAGAAGAATTCTCTCTCTCTCATATGCTGCGCTTAACGCTCTGTTTAGTTTCAGCGTCTCTCTTCCCTGATGCCGGTGACATCAGCTCCTCCTTACATGGTGCTCCTCTAAACTCATCCCTCTCTGTACTGTCATCATGGTGATGCTCTTTAGACATCTCACTCAGATTCCTAACATTCCTGATCTTGAGCAATATGAGCATGTTGCCGAAGAGATGTGCTGGAGTGTGAGAGGGGACTAAAGGGTGAAATGCAGCAAAGTGAGAGCACAGGTCTCCGTGTAGTGAATTAAAGATGTGAATGCATGATATTCATGTATACTCATTAGCTGGTTCTATTCTGCAACACCCAGAGCACACTTTCTGTAGTTTAGTAATTAAAAGTCCATCTTGTAATTTAGTGATATATATTGCTTTAAGAAAAAATGCTATTTTAATAGTTTTTATTTTATTTAAACTTTATAAAAACTGTAATGTAGTTAATTTTGTCCTGTCATTCAGTTTATTCCCTGTAGTTTACAATCTCTCAGTTTTGAGTCCTGTAGGTTAGAGTTTGTTCTGTAGTTCAGTGTTTGTCATGTATTCCAGAATTTGACCTCTCATTCAGTTTATTTCCTGTAGTTTAGGTTGAAGATTCTGTCCAGTATTTTACAATCTGTTCTGTAGTTTACAATCTCTCAGTTTTGAGTCCTGTAGGTTAGAGTTTGTTCTGTAGTTCAGTGTTTGTCATGTAGTTCCAGTAGCGTATCGTGGGGTTTCAGTCAGGGCCTTCAGCAAGCAACTGTAAACAACATAACCTTACACATCTATCTTACACATCTCTATAAGAGCTAACGCAGCCATATGCAAATAATTTGCATATTATGCCGCACCACGTAACGTTACACCTCCAAACAATGTGCATGATTCAATACTCGTCAAATAATAAAGCACTCACCTGTCACTTGTAAATAAAGTCTGTGCGTCTGTCATTTCATGTCCCTTTACTTGTATTAAAAAGTAAACATGGACAAATAACTTGTTGTGCTCGGTGCTAGCTGTTAGCCATTCATAGTTGCAATCTTTGAAATGGCACACAAAAACTTTATTAGCGAATTCAGTTTGAATAGTTTATCCTTTCTCAGTTATTCCTCTTTTGCCTGCAAAAGAGCACCTTGAAAAAGGCATTTAGTAGATCAGGAACAAGATCTGGTGTAGGCGCAGGCGACTGCAGCTGTCATTTTCTTCTTTTCGTTTAATTTCACTTTCATACCTTGGAAATTCCCAACTAATTGGGTTACATTAACACTGTTGCCTCGGGCTACATTAAAACTCCTCCCGCAGAATACTACCCAAATACCATGATATAAGCGACCTCAATAATGTGATATTTAGCCCCTGGAATATGAATCTTACCAGGGGAACCCCGCCAAAAACATGTATTTTACTCCTGGAACGCGATTTTTAACGGGGGAGCCCTAGAAATGCGATTGGGCAGGTTTTGACGTGAAAGACTGGCAACCCTGGCTGGGAGTAGCACTGGGCACGATGCTAGACCCAAAGGGCGTGCTGTCATTTAACTTCTAAATTTGATTGGCTGATGATTCTGTCAATAATGCTCATTAGAAAAAATCAGATGTGACGTCTTTGAACAAAAGAGAAGCGCTATCTGTAGTGCTGGCCCTGTTTTTATACAGTCTATGTGCTGGCCACAGACCTTTTTTATGTAGGATATTCCAGTTCAATTAGCCTTAGAGTAAGGGAAGCACAACTTGGGAAATGAGAGCATCCAAGGAGCGTGTGAAAGCTATGGATTTATTTGAAATATTTTTAATGTTCTTTAACGTTATCCATAGTTTTTTGTGGCTCCTTTTTTTTTATTTTTTTTGAAGTATCGGTTCAGGCACCGTTTAGGCACCGGTACCGTTTTAAAAGTATCGATATGGCACCGGTATCGTAAAAAAAACAATCGATACCCAACACTAGTCTTTGCTGGTCAGAGCAGGTCAGACGTCTGGTTTTAGAGGGGTTTTGACCACTTCCTTAGCTGGTCAGGCTGGGAGACCAGCTGGAACAACCAGCTAAAACCAGCTTGACCAAGCTGGGAGACCAGCTTAAACCAGCTAAGTTTAGGCTGGTTTTAGCAGGGGGTTTTTTTCAGCAGGATAGAATAATTGTTATTAATAATCGTGATTATAATTTTAATCAAAATAATTGTGATTATCAGTTTAACCAAAGTCGTGCAGCCCTAGTTCAACCTCAACTAAACTAATCATAGGCCATTTTGTGGACATAACAAAAATGAAAATGATACTTAAATAATAATAATAATAATAATAATAATAATAATAATAATAATAATAATAATGAAAAACATTTTTCACAGAATTTATTTTTATAAGGCCAGCAGAGAAGGCCCTACGGACCCTGATGGCCCACCACTGTGCAGTTCAGAATCTGACCTTTCATTCAGTTTATGTCCTGTAGTTTATACTGAAGATTCTGTCCTATGGTTTGCAATCTGTCCTGTAGTGTGCAATCTCTAAGTTCTGAGTGTTTCCTGTAGGTTAGAATGTGTGATGTAGTAGAATCTTTCCTGCTGTTAAGGTCTCTGTCCTGTGGTTCACTGTCTGTCCTAAAATTTTGTGTCTATCATATAGTTTAGTGTCTTTTTTTGTATTTCAATGTCTAGCCTTAGTTCAGTGTCCTATATTAAGTTTTGCCCTGTAGTTCAGTCTATCTTGTATTGACCTCTGTTATGTCCTGTAGTGAAAGTGAAAGTGACGTGACGTGACATACAGCCAAATATGGTGACCCATACTCAGAATTCGTGCTCTGCTTTTAACCCATCCGAAGTGCACACACACACACACACCGTGAACACACACCTGGAGCAGTGGGCAGCCATTTATGCTGCAGCGCCCGGGGAGCAGTTGGGGGTTCGGTGCCTTGCTCAAGGGCACTTCAGTCATGGTACTGCCGGCCCGAGAATCGAACCCACAACCTTAGAATTAGGAGTGAAACTCTCTAACCACTAGCCCACAACTTCCCCTTTTTTTGTATTTCAGTGTCTAGCCTTAGTTCAGTGTCCTATATTAAATTTTGCCCTGTAGTTCAGTCTATCTTGTATTTACCTCTGTTCAGTCCTGTAGTTGAGTTCAGCAATAGAAGAGAGTTCAGTGAGCACAGTGTGTTTCCACTGACTCATTCAGTTCATCAGTGACTTCTGAGGTCATTGATGATTCAGTCTGAAGACTGAGAATTTAATGAAAACTGTGGTTTGTGATATCTATGCCTGCAAACAGATGTAGCTTGAAATCTATGCTGAAGGTGGCACGAGCACAAACTACGCCACACTACTTCAAACAGTTGTTGCTTGAGGGGAATGTCTGGAGTTATTTAGGTAAATGTAACTAGACATTGTCATTGAATCGTTTATGAATTTAACAGCCCTTCTGGACATTGTGTGGACATTCAACAAACCTCAGACATTCCCATATGATATCAATTCAGACTGTGATTTGAAATGCTGTTGTTGAGAAATGGCAAAATCTTTCTCTCTTTTTAACACTTTTCTCCTACTGTTTTCTTATAATCTCATATCTTGTCAGACTTACTGTTGTGTTGCCATGGCAACAATGGATGTAAATGAAAGCATGCGTTTAGAGATTGAAGAGAGAAATGACAAGGACAGTTAGATGAGATTTCTCTACAAAATTCAGCCTGAATTGAAAGAAAGAAGGACAGGTAGATGGAGGTGCAACAGTGTGTTTACAGGTTGTTTGCTGTTTGTTAAAGGTCTGAGCTAGGCAGCAAGAACAGACATCTGAAATATTTGGCTGGAGTCCTTCACTGGGATGTCACACCGGTCTCATCAACATTATTTACATTCCACTGAGAAAAAAACAGACTAGCTCTTCCCCTCTCTTTCTTTGTAAGCTTTTGTGCTTCACTGTGATCATTCCTGCCAGCCAAATGCACAAAAGGGCAGATGTCTCTGTTTATGCTTTTGTGTATCACTTTCACCTGTCTAACTATTGTGCAAAGGTTATAGTATAATATAATACAGCTATTGTATATAATTTGGGTATTTTGTGCAGCACTTTATGTGCCATCATGTAATTGATAGAACAGTGAATTGCACCAAACCTTTCTTAATCATATCAGGGTAACATTTCACCCAAAAATCAAAGAGAAAAAAATTAAGAAATTATATTTTGCTCAAAGAAACCTTAATGAGTTTTTATAAAAAATACTCATTGTGGGGGAAAACTTATTTAATATATATATATATATATATATATATATATATATATATATATATATATATATATATATATATATATATATATATATATATATAAATATGTAAAGTTTTTTTATAAATTTTTTTATATATATAGTGTTAATATGTATATATATATATATATATATATATATATATATATATATATATATATATATATAAATATATATATATTTACTAAAATGTATATATATATAAACTTTTAGTATATATATAGTATATATATGTATATATAAAATGTATGTGTTTATAAAACTTTAAAAAAAAAAAATATTTTTGCTGTATTACAGTAATGAAAACATAATGGGAAGAAATCTTTAATTGCAATCTTAATTGTCATGAAAATACTAATGCAAAAAATAATTTGTGATGTTGTAGAGAAATTGTAATATTGCTAGAAAATACTTAAGTAACAGTTTAAATTACAGACTAAAAAAGTACAAATGACCCTTTCTTGAAATATAATACTATTTATGCAGCACAGGTGTCCTTTTGAAGGTTGTGTGCGTGTGAACTTGGCTCATTGATCGATGGGACTTCCAGAGATACAAAACGGAAACACAGCCGACAGACAGCTCAATGATACCCGGCCGGCAGACACCTGACAGCCCAAAGCTTTATATCCAGTAGTAGATATACTGCTGGAATCAATGATTCTGTACGTGTGCGCGTGTGTGTGATTTATGAGTGCAAACATGCACAAACATCTGTGTGTGTGCTCATGGGTATATGTCTGTATGTGTGTGAGTATCTGATCTCTATGAGTCTGTAGGCATGTAATACGGCTGGTGGCTTTCAGTCCCAACAGTTTACAGCTTCCTTTAAACCCCCCTTACTTCTCTCTCTGTGAGTCACTGGAACGGCAGAGTGAGTCATATTGCTTTAATCATGCCGTAGAGAAGCTGTCCGACAGATGGATAGAGGGAAAAAGACTGAAGGAAAAGGAAAGAAAGAGAGACGCCCCGTGTAACTTATCCATTTATCTCCCCAAATTTATATATGTTGCAAGTTCTTTACTATTTCATAAGCCATAAAATCTTTTTTTCTATTACTAAGTCACACGTAACTGTACAGAGGTGACAAGCATGCGCCACTTTAATCTTGGGATCATAGCATCTTTCTTTAGCTCAAGGTTTTTTTTTTTTTTACTTGACCCAGCAGCAAAACAGTATGTTACACTCCACCTACACAACCTCTACTGTCAATTAAAAGACTAACAAGATTTTCCTCCTTTGAGAAAAACAGCAATGCCTCGTCCATCCTTGATGCTGTTTTCATACCCGGTCTCCTCTCCTGCTGGCAGCAATATCCTCGACTGTTACGCCGTGTTCAGCAGCGACGATACCCTGTCTTCCGTAACGGACACTGCAATCACCTTAACTTACAAGAAACCACAGCAATAGAGCCCTTTATTTATTTTTGATAACCTATGTTAGAGGAACTTGCAAGAATCACTATTAAGGTGCAGTCACATTTACCATTGTTTAGCAAATTTTCATGGGCGAAATCCAGTAGTTTCATTAGGAATCCAAGCAATCTGGAATTACTTGTAAGTGTGAAAGATTCCGATTTCGCAGTGGGTGAATTAAGCACAAGGCAAGCACAACTTATATTGTCCTACGAACATATAAAAATCTATTTTAAATGTTTAAAATTGTGGAAGTAATAAAGTAAATATATAACAACGCTTTACCAAAAAGCTCCTTCTGTTGAAGATGAACTGACATAAAAGGAAATCATTTTCAATTTCATGTTCAAATTGTACATCATGTTTGCTCATGAAAAATGGTTTAGTGTGAAGCTTAAAAGATGTGTGTGTGTGTGCTTCTGATTCTACCTGAGAAGGTGAGACGGCCACCCAGCATACAGACGTACACACACTCGTGCTTAAGAACTCAAAGCCACAGATAATTCTGTTCCTGTGGGACAGAATATTTTTGGTACCTGCTGAGACAGATAGAGAGAGACAAAGAGAGAGAGAAAAGGGAGGGTATACAGATAAGTATGTGGTTAATTTTAGAAAGTGCTGTGAAAAATGCAGCAGAACAGAGCGATCCTCCTCTTTTCACAGTCGCTCTCCGCCGATTGGTTAAACTTTGCGCAGTGATCCCTTTTGGCCAATGAGACGGATAGTCATGTGGGAATATGAGAGTAATAGACCCATCAGGGCCCTTCCTTAAATATACACACACTCAGAGAAAATATGATCCCCGCACCATGTCGATTATTATTATTATATTAGTGTAGGAGAGTGGGTGGAATTTGGCAGTCACTTTCAGATAGTGTTTGAGCACTGCACCATAAATAATTCCCCTCAAACACACACACGCACACACACACATATACACATGCTCTGGGCTGCTAGTGTTGGTGCAGTGCGATGATGAATAGACCCAGTGATGTTATTTCTGGAGAAATTACGACACTGCCAGAACTCCCTTCATATCTGGTTTTAGCGCAGGTTTCGTTATGTTATTTCATCTAGGTTTTTTGGGTTCAGTCTAGGAACATGGGAACATTTGAAAAGTGGGGGAAGTACATTATAAAAAGGTAGCTTGGGTCATGAAGTTTGGCCAGTAGTCTTACATAGAAAAAACCCTTGTAAAGAGCTACAACTTCTGCTTACTGTTTGCACATTGTCGTCACAAACATTTGACTTAAACTGAGTTTTCAAATGGTTGTTTCCAGTGCAGCCAAGACAAATTAAAATAATAAGAATTAAAAATAATTATTATTAATCAAAGAAAAAAATTTATATAAAAATTATGCTATTTTTTAAAAAAAACTATATATATATAATATTTTTAAACATTGTTTTATTTAATAATAAAAAACAATAGTTTTAATTATTTAGGAAGTGCAGGTTATGGGAATAACATTACATTAACTATAATACAAATACCAAATATCATTGTTTAAACAGTCAAAATATAGTGCATAAAATGATTAGGTATTTAAAAAATAATAAAAATTGAAAAGTCATAATTATATAAGTTCTAATAAAAAAATTTACCATAATTGTAATAATTCTCAATCATATACAATAAAATAGTAGTACTATAATTCATGAAATATAATTATTTAAAAATAATATGATTAAGTGTTTAATATAAAATTATAAAATAGTTTAATTATTTAAAAAGTGTGGTACATATCACATTAGTGAAAAGGGGGCTATTCACCAATCTTATTACTACAACAACAGCACCATAACGACTTTGACTCAAAAAAAAAAAAATAAGATGCAACAGATTTGTGTGACCATAAAGGCTGAAAACATGTTTGTTGACTACAGGTGTTTTAAGCATGCATGTGGGCTGTGTAGTGTCCTGTCGCAGCGAAGCATGCGGCGTTGGATAACGTTCGAGAGCAGGTTTCCTCAGAGTAAAATGATCCGAGCTCCACACGTGCAAACGCTTCCACGCATAAGCAGGATTCACAGCAGGCCGCTGCGTGCTGTCGCAGCCATGCTGCTGCTCACCAGCTGTCTCCATGGAGACCAAGATGGGCTCTGGTTGTCATGGAAACTGACAGCAGCATGCTGTGGGTTTTGCAACGTGTACGGCTCCCGAGAACAGTGTTTAACTCTGTACGTACAGTCAATATTTAAACTGAGTCAGGACTTCAACTTAAATCTCTAATTCATTATGTAGTTTCTCGCAGGTTCTTCAGCCACATGGGAATATTAAGCCCAAAACCAATGAAGAGCATGTCACAGTTGTAACCAAATGAACACACAAGCATTTACACAAACGCAGCAGGAGTGTAATAGAAATAAAGCGTGTTGCAGGAGCTGCGGCTTGGCAGTAAATGCATGTGCTTTGAAAAGCTGAGCATAGGCGCCCAAGTTTGAATTTTGCTTGCATTGACAGTTTCATTCACTTGTTCTCACAATTTCCTGAACACTTTTTTTTCTCATCTTGTCCTAGCAAAAAATACACAAAAAACTGTTTCTATAATCCACCATGTACCTAACTAGGGAACAGTGTGTTGCCTTGTGACATCATTTGTCCGTCAGAAATGACTTGTAAGTGGGGGTGTCTTACATGGCATCTGCTGACCGCAAATCCTGTTACCTTGGTTACAGACAGACTGGTCATAAAGGTAAGGTCACAGAGATCGGGAGGTTCTGTCCCCTGAGCAGCTCGCTGTAATTTGATTGGCTCGTGGCCCTGTTTGTGCACCCATCACAGAAAATTGAATTATCGTGACTGTCATCCAGAGAGCCACACAGCTCACCTCTCCTGTCTCCATCCTTCCATCTCTCCACTCGTCCTCTCATTTACTCCTCATTTTTGCGTCTCTGCTTCTTTCTTTCTCCTCCATTCTTTATATCATGTCGTCTCTCCTCTGTTTTTTTATTCAGAATGATTGTTTTTTACTTTGGAGAGTGGAAAAAGTAAGGAGTGGGTTGAAATCTTGTTAAACAACATTATTGCTGTCCCTGAATTTAAAAGTTAAAGGAATACCCAGAAATTAATTATATATATGCATTATACTCACCTGTATGCTGTTTTATTCAGTGGTACACAAAAGAGATGAACAGAGAAAAGAATCTCTATACAGTTTTTCCCCCCATACAACATTTCATAGTGCCCACGGCTTACAAGCACCAAAAAGGACAAAAAACAAACAAACAAAAAACATAATAGAAATACCATAAATTACATTTTCCATTTCACATATTAAAACTGGTGTATCCTGTTTGATTACAACACACAGAAACTAATGGCATTTGACAACAATGATGTTCAAGTTGATGCCACTCATCAACGTACTGTTTTTTGGCTATGAATATGAATGCAAATCTATGGATAAAGAGACAGGATGATTGAAAAAATATAAGAAAAATCATATTACAGTTATTTTGTGTTTGCTCTCAAAACTTTGCTTTCCACTGAGAACACAGTGTCTTGGTTTCAAAAGCAAAACGACAAATATAAAGTACATATTGACAATTTTTTTTTTTTTTTACTTTCCTTTAAATTAGTTAGAAGTTGTATATATTTGGTTGAACATTATGTTATGTGTGTGTCCGAGACGGGACTGAGAGAGTCAGCGGGTTTTGGATCAGAGGCAGAACCTGAGAACCTGAGAGATGCACTGCACCAGATGCCTCTGAGTGTGTGTGTGTGTGTGTGTGTGTGTGTGTGTGTGTGTGTGTGTGTGTCTATGTGCCAGCTGGTTCAAAGGAAAACTAACACGTCTCGCCTTCTAAGAGCCTTAATAACACATTCTCACTCACACAGATATCTTGCGCTACTCCAGGCTTAGATTGACCTTTTTAAATGTGCTATTGCTGCAATTATAGGCATGAGTGAGTAGCCCTGTAAATCGCTCTCTCTCTCACTCACACTATCTCTGTGTCTCTCGCTCTCTCTTCATCTTTCAGAGAGCAACCAGTCAGTCTTGCTGAAGGATATGCAGCGTAAACTCATAATTATGATGTTTAAGTAACATAAAGCACACCATCACATGAACTCAAACATACACAACTCTTCCTTGTTCTTCCAGATATAATGTACAAGGAGAGATTAGATATGGGAATATTATGATATGATATGTGCAACATTGTTCCCAGATGACCTGATTCAGATGTGTTTAGCATATATAAAGCAGCTGGTGCTAAGAAAAGAATTGGAGGAAATATTGGACCCCTGCAGTAAGTGATACTTTATTTTAAAATTATTTATTAGTATTTAATTAAATTTTCCCCCCTGAGGTCCACATAATGCTAATAAATTTTAGCTCTAAAAATCACCCATGCTTTTATCTTTCTACCCTCTCTCTGACACTTAGAATTTAACTGGCTGGTTCTTGCTGATGTGTCTATAAAACTGTAAAGTTCATTTGGCATGTGAAATAAGCAAGCGTTTTCCTCACGGATTTTGGAAAGATTAGAGTTGTTTTCTGTAGCTTAGCTTAAACAAACAGTCTCTTTGGACTGAGACAGTTTTGATTTCTGAACATTACAGTTTGTTGTAATTGTACATCAGACCTTTTATTCTAAAAGATAAAGGAAAAATTTCTTTCTCATGAGTGGACTACAATAACTAAAGCAAGAGTCAAGCCTTATTCCATATCATTTTCTTTTCATAACCAGTTTGCCCTCATTACTGATGTGCAGGAAAAAAGAGGGTTCTGGCAGGTTTTGTTGCTTGAATGGATCTGGGCTGGCGACCCAAAGCTCATGGGGTACAAATCGATGTTGGGATGATCCATGAACTATTAAGAACAGGTTGACGATCAAGTTGATATTTTGTAAAGGTGACTGTTGACAGACAGAGCCATGGGAATATTTCTGTCTCTCTCAGTGAGCATAGCTGGAGCCCTTATTTTGTTCTGTTAACCCAAATGGCTCTCAGAGGACTGCACAGTCTCAGAGCAGCTCCCACGACCTCTCACCTCCTACGTCCACACACACAGCAAATCAGGAGACAAAGCGGGGAAGCCAAGCAGGACTGGCAGTATGTGTTCTATTAGACTGCAAATGTTGTTGGATAATTGTTTTGCGCAAGTTTTTTGACTTCTTTTTATTTTTATTCTATGACATATTCTATTTTAATGGTCTTTTCTAAAGCCTTTACACATTGCCCAGTCACACAGAGGGAGTATGTGGACAGGACATCAAAAATTAACCCATAATTAAATCTAATAAAACAGATTCATCTGTCTGTTTAAATGTATTTGATAGATGTTCTGTGTGTATGCGTGAGTATGTGTGTGTGTGTATGAGAGAGAGTGTAGTGGATTGCTGTGGTGTTGATTGTGCTGATGACCGAGGGCTCTTGTCAGTAATTGAGCTTAATTAATTTAAGAGCCTCGTATTGATTCCAGATCTCAGAGTTTGGTCTACAGTAAAGTAGGTGATAGCATCATTTAACCCTGTTTTTAAAGCAGTTGGATTTATAATGTGATTCCACATGAACTAAACACCGTTCTGCTCCTGTTTAATGAGTAATTCAATGAGTAATCTGTCTTTTTTTTTTACTCACCCTCATGTTGTTTCAGATCCTTAAGCTGCTGTGTTTCTGCTGAACACAAAAATAATTTGAAATCATCCATATATAATATATTATATATACATTAATTTTTTTATGCTACAATTAATTATATATGGTTTAAGTCTACTATATTACAGTTTATGTAAATTGTGAAATTTGCAGATAGTAACACATTTATTGGACCACACAACTAGCTGCATTTATTTTCTCATTTGAATTATGCAGTTTTTATCTGGAGTGCAAAAAAAAATAAGGCTTATCCCAGTGTTCATTTCAATACCTTTTCACAAAGGAACTTGACAGCAGAATATATATATAAAAAATATTTTATTCATCAAAAAAAACAACCATCAGCTACAATGACTTTTTCATGAAATACAACCCTAAGCTACAATGACATTGTGGTCATTTCTCAAGCTAATGTTCTCCTTTCTGTGTAAATCAACTATTTTGACTTTTATCTTACAGTACATCTCCAGGACCTGTTGAAAATCCTATTTTTATTTATAGCTACTTTGTCTATTTAGTGATTAAATCTGCCACAAGAATATCATATATTTGAACTGTTGTCATCTGAGGATTATTTCAGCAAATATTGATATGCAGTCCATTTGATTAATCGTGTAATTATTTCATTGTGTTTTTAAATCAATTGACAGCTAGTTGAAACAAATCAGTTCTGAGTCGGGATTCCCAAATGTCAGTTTTGATCCTTACAGGAAAATTGGGAAACAGTCAGCAAAGACTTTGAAATTCATCTGGCATTTACAGACGCAGCATTTCTGCTCTATAATCCTCTCGAACACAGTGTCTCTGGTGCACCGACACTCTGTGTGTGTGTTTGTGTGTGTGATATCTGTTCTTTTCTGATAGGCTTGATCTGTAATAAAATGTCATCCAGACAAATGGCTCAGTACATTTTCTGACGTTGATTCAGAGCTTCTAGCGGCTTTATGCTTAAAGATATTAGAGCTGATGCAATTAGAGAACTAATATCCTCTTTGTCTCCCTTTCGTCTGTCTAGGAACGGGTGGAGTATCTCTTTCTGATCATTTTTACGGTGGAAGCATTTCTCAAAGTTATTGCATACGGGTTGCTGTGTCACCCTAATGCATACCTGCGGAATGGCTGGAACTTGTTGGATTTCATCATCGTGGTGGTAGGGTGAGTACCAGCTCCCGGTGTCATGCATGCATGAGTCAGTGATCTGATCTCTGGTGTACAGTTTGAGTTATCGTAGAAATCTGACACACTTTAATAGAGAAGAATGCTTTTTGTAGGGTGTCAGTGGGCAGCTTTGTTGTGTTTGCACAGAAGCTGAAATTGTGTTATGAAATGTAATGTTTTAAATATGAAATTATAAACTTATGTTCAAGGAGCATAAGCATGTTTATGGAACAGAATGATTTATTATTATCTAAATATTAAATACTTTAATTTATAAATAGGCTAAAAATATATAATTTTTTAAATACTTTAATTGCTAAATAGGCTAAAAATATATAAGTATTTGTTTATATCTTTTTTTATTTTATTTTATTGTATTTATGTTTTATCTTAATATTAGCTTTCTTATTTTAAAATACATAATGACATCATTTATATGAACATACAGTACTTTTCCAGTAAAATAGTTAGTTCACTCACACTACTGGTCTGAATGTCATTTCTGACAACTGTCTACTGTCTACAGACTTTCTTTATTTATTAAAAAAATAATATAAAGTAGATTTATGGGTAAAAATTAGCTTAAGAGGCTTTTCATTTTATTTTGGTTATCTTATTTTCAAATATAATATTAAATGTGCATGGTATTGATAGAACTTAGATAGTGTTTCAAAGTAGTGTTCACTTTCAAAAGAAATGAATAGTAAATTAAAAAAAATAAAAAATAACAGTATGTATAAAAGACTCTAGTCATATCATGGAAAAAG